>NC_135692.1:16258689-16261189 GCF_964276395.1 Gasterosteus aculeatus | reverse complement strand
GTTATTAACAACCTGCGTGTGTGTGAGCGGAGGAGACGGAGGAGGGAAGTGCAGTAAACAGAGGAGGAGGAGGAGGAGGAGGAGGAAGGGACGATGGAGTCTTCATCCATGAAGCTGGACTTCAGAAAGACGAGAGCGCGAGTGTGAGATCGACAGCTGAGAGACAGAGGGACAGAGAGACAGAGGGACAGAGAGACAGAGAGACAGAGGGACGGAGAGACAGAGGGACGGAGAGACAGAGGGACAGAGAGACAGAGAGACAGAGGGACGGAGAAACGTTGCGTTGTCCTGTCCCGGCTCGCAGAGGTCAACGCCGTCTCATCTGTCAGACCTCTGAGCCAATGGCACGCTCCGGTTACCCTGACAGGATGACATCACCGCTGACATCACCACGCCTAGTTTAGTGTCCTGGGAGACGGCCGCAATCGATGGGAAGCTTCCGGCGGCGCCGCACACACACACACGCACACACACACACACACACACACACACACACTCTCTCTGGCCGTAATCACGCCACACTGCGCACGGGGGGGATAAGAGGAAGCACGGGGGATTCCAAAGGGAAAAACAACACCGGGAAGGAAAATTAAAAACCATTACAGGTGATGAGGGGCCGCTTCCCATCAGGGGGCCAGTAAGAAGCCTTTCCACACACAGGAAGTGGGCGGAGCACAAACCGCTCCTCCGTCCGGGTGCAGATGGAAGTAATGGTGCTAATTTATACAGGAGGGGGGGGGGGAGACGCGTCTCTTGATTCCTTAATCTGTAATTGCGATCTCCTTCTGCGCCGCGGAGCAGCAGAACCGCATCAGTCCGGGATCCGTTTCAATCTCCCCAACACATTCGGGACGACAAAAAACGCCGCCAGCCGCATTAATGTCGCTCGGCGCAGAGCGGACGGAGCGGGTTTTAAATAAATGTCTTGCAATTTGGAGAGCGTTATCCACGCCGCGACAGGACTTATTGATTTCACACCCATTACGCATGCTGAGCACGGACATGCAAACAAATGCACACTTTGTGTCGCACACACTCGGACAGCTGCACGGCGAGCGACTTATGATTTTTACAATTATTAATTCTGTCGACAAGGCTCTCAGAGGCAGGATTTACACACAAGATTACATGGTTTAATAAAAAATAAAAAATAAAGGGAAGAAGAAGCAGGTGAAGGGGGGGGGGGACGGGGGAGACGGGGGGGGATTCATCGGGGATTACTTAACAGCTTACACACACAAACACACACAAACACACACAGTGGCATAAATAAAAACACTTTCTCTCAGAGGGACGAGAGGAAAACAGGAGCGCTTACAGAGAAGTGTTTGAAAGGAAGGGGTCTAATTAGCAAAGCAAGACGCCGGAGCCCGGGGACACACTGGGCAGCGAGTGTGTGTGTGTCCCCCCCCGTGTGTCTCTGCGTGTGTCTGTGTCACAAACACACACACACACACAGACACACACACACAGAAACCCTCCCCAAAGGGAACAATAAGGGCTGTAGGCAAGAACACGGCGTCCGAGCTGCAGGAAGTGGGTAGTGTGTCTGTGAGTGTGCGATGAGTCTCCACATCTGGGTCGCATACGTCTGCGAGATCATTTCCTTTGTTCACTTTAAGTGTGTGTTTGTGTGGGTAAGAAAAAAAAATGTTTTTTTTGTTATTGCTTAATTTGATTTTTCGTGTTATTGCAACGAGATGATAAAAGAAAGGGATCCATCTAATTACTGGAGGCTTTCTTTGGTTTCACTTCAAAAGGCATTTTGAAACTTTTAAGGGTTTTGAAAGAGGCCGAAAGCGACCGACGGGGGGAGAAACTCACCCTCGCCCTTCCCCCTGCTCCGCTGCTGGATCTCCAGCTCGGCCAGTTCTCCCAGTATCTCCATCCCGTGGTGTGGTGGGGGGCTCGGGGCCCGGACGGCGGGCGCTGGCGGGTTCAAGGCATCTCTGGTGGCGCACAGAGCCGCGGCGATGAGGAGCTCCAGGCTCCACGTGTAGGCCCCTTGGAGCTGCACCGCCGCGGGAGGTTGGACCGGGTCGGGGGACGAGGAGGGAGCGGGGGACCTGCAGCTCAGTCCCACCAGGTCTTCGCCTGGTCTCATCCCACTCGCTTTCTCGTCCTCCTCGTCCTCAACCACCTCTACATTCCCTTCATTGTTGTCCCCGTCCTCCTCCTCCTCCTCCTCCTCACACACAGAGACAGCACATTCTGTTGGTTCAGGCCCAATTGTCTCTCCCACATCCGCCTCTACATCCTCTTCTCCGTGCTCCTCGACAGCCACCTGTTCTTTGGGTAGTTGGGGCTCCACCAGGTTGACCTTCTGGCCCGGGCAGCCCAGAGAGAGCTCTACTTTTAGGGCTCGGCCCGCCGGATCCGGCGCCGGCGCTGGGGGAGGACATGACGGCAATCCAGAAATCTGGCCCCGGCGCTCGGAGCGTCCCTTCCCTTCCGCGCACTTCTCCACCTTCCCTTCCTCTGCGGCGCCGATCTGGGCTTC
>NC_135692.1:16248689-16253689 GCF_964276395.1 Gasterosteus aculeatus | reverse complement strand
CTAATAGATGCTACAATGTGGTCACCGGTGCCGGTGTGTGCGACCACATGTGTACCTGATGATCATCTCTCGCTCTCTGTCCAGGTGATGGAGGCCGATCTGTTCCTCCGTCATCCTCTTCCTCTCCTCGGCCTCCCGGCCCAGAGAAAACACGTGGCGCGACGCTCCTGCATGGCAAGCACAACCGGAGCAACAGGCTTACAGCGACCGCCATCGACGCCGCCGTTTCACACACAAAACACAAAGCGCAGATTCAAAAGGTCTAAAGGTCTTAAAGCTTCTCTGCAAGGTTCGGCCAGTTAGTCATAGATAATAAGTCCCCAGTAAACGTCAAAAAGGACCAAGAAATGTTACTGCGCTACACAATAAATGTGTTAAATCGCGGATCTTCCCCCTTAATCGTAGCCAAGAGCACAGAAATAGCATTAATCGACTTTCAGCACAAGGAGCATTAATGATGTCTGACCTTTCATGCTGGGCAGCACCCTGCCCTGTCTGCTGTGTCCGGGGGTGTTGTCTGGGGAACGATGGGGGGGCCTGGCCACCGCAACCGCAATACCCACCGGAGGCTGTCGCACCTCCCCCTCACCCGCCTCCCCGGCCTCCTTGCCGCCTTTGTCCCCTCTGTCCCCCTCGTTAGCGGAGCCGCGGCGAGGGAGCAGCGATTGTTTGGGAGGCTCTTGCAGGGCAGCGTTGCTTCTGGCGCCTCCGCGCTCCCCTTTCTCTGGTCGCTCCCCACCCTGCTTGAGGCCGCCCAGACCGCCAAAGGGGCCCCGCTGCGGCAGCAGCAGAGGCTGCTGGGAGCTGTAGTTCATTAGACTCTTCATGGCACTGCCCTCGCCCTCGGCGGTGTGCGACGAGGGGTGAGACGGAGGGTGAGGGTGGGGCTGGTTGTGGTCACTGTTTGGAGCTCTGGCGCTGTGCCCTCTCACTTCGCCGCTACCAACTGGTGCATGCTGGGAGCTTTTTCGCGGGTCCTCCTGGTGGCCCCCCCGGCCCCCCCAGGAAGGCGCTGTCTGACCTCGGTCTCTTCCCCTCTCGTCCGTGTTTGCTCCGTGGCTGCTGTGCTGCTGGTGCCGTATCCTGGCCACCTTCTGCCCCTCCCTCTGCGATGTTATCCCCGGCCCCCCCCTCCCATCGGGGCGAGGAGCCGAGCGGGAGCAGTCCCTGAAGGGGGGAGTGCTGGGGTCCGCGTTGTCCCTGGCCGCGGCCTGCCCGGCGCCGGGCTGCGTCCCGCGGGCCTCCAGCGGCAGCGAAGGCCGGTGAACGTCGTCCACCACCTCCACGTCTCTGAGGGACGACGACTTGTCCAGGCTGCAGGAGCGCGGCTCAGACGGGGGGCTCGCGTTGGACCCGGGCTTGTGGAGGTTCTGCGTCGGGTGGCTCCAGTCGGGCGGCTTGTCAGCTTTGCCGTATCCCAGCTGCTGCGACTTGTCCTTCTTTTGGCAAACACTAATCCGGCTGAGGTGATGAGAGGGGCTTTCATACGATCCTTCTCCGCTTCTATCGTCGGACTTTCTACCTCCTGCTGCTGCTGCTCGACAGTCGGCGGCGGCCGGGTCTCCTAGCGCCCCGACCGAGGGCACGTGGGTGAGTCTGGCCTCCCTGCCGGACCCTCCGGGCGCGGCCGCTGGCTCTTTGGAGGGGGTCAGCGTGAGAGGGGCCGGGGGACAGTAGAACTCGGGGTGAGGACGGTGATGCGCGTGGTGCAGCCACCCTCCCGCCACCGCGGAGCCCATTTGCAAAGCGTGCGGGGGAGGTGGCGGAGGCGGGGGCATGGAGTAGGAGGCCACGGAGTGGGGGCCGGGAGGCGCCAAGATGGCCGCACCTCTTCTCGTGCATTCACTGGAAGAAGCAGAGGACTCACTGATTCTCATCTCGCCGTTTACGGGTCCGTCCTTGGAGCACCGCCTGCCCACGCCCGACGGCGTTCTGCCCACCCCGCCTCCGTTGCAGCTGCTCAGCGCTCCGCCTTTGCCCGCGGCGCCGGACTCTGCCCCCGAGCTGCCGGACAGCTGACAGGCACTCGTGTGTTTCGGCTCCTGACCGGCAGAGTCGGCGCCCCGGAGCTCCTTGTGCCGCTCCAGGGAGTGTCTGTGGTCCTCCTCGCGGCCCTGCGGCGGGAGGTGGGCGAGGAGGGCGTGGTGAGGGTGGGGGTAAGCGTGGTGGTGCTGGTGCTGGTGGTGGCCGCCGCCTGGAGGCGTCTGATGAAGCTGCTGCGGTTTCTCTTTGCCCTCCTTGCTGCTGGCGCGCTCCCTCGCCGCCTTGGACAGCGACGCTGCCGGCGCTTTCTCGCCCGCGTCTTTGGCGCCCTTCCCGCCGCCTCCCGCGCCGTCCGCCTCCCGCCCGCACGAGCCGAGCGAGTGGCCCGGGGCGGCCCTGGACAGCGGGGGGAGGCCGTGGGCGGTGGAGAGCAGAGGGGGCTGGGGAGGAAGGCCTCTCAGGTAGAAGTGATCTGGAGGACGAGGAGAAGAAGCGTTTTTCATTTCATCACTTTGATAAAGTTTGATTCAAATCACTGTATTGAAACGTGTTTGCAGACATGCGGAGAAGCTGTTCTCCGTCCTGCGCTGAGTGCTGATCAAGCAGTCTGGGAAACATACAGGTATTTTTCACACACACACACACACACACACACACCTACCTTTTTGAGTTTCATAGAAGCGGTGCTGTCCATAGAGACTGTTGCTATGGTGATCCAGGGGACTCATGGGGAGAAAAGGAGAAGCGAGACTTCCTGAATAGCTGGGGTACCCTGTCAGAGGAGAGAGGATTGATGTCTCTCTGCAGCGTTGACATTCAGCAGCCCTCTAAACAAACACTTTATCTCCCCCATCTATCAGGAGATGGGGCCATTTTGGAAAAAACACAGAAAAAATATGGCCAGTTAGCGCTACTTTGGCCATAAATGCACTTTTACACAAACACGCGGCGCGAGTTGACATTATTTACAGTGGACAAAGTGGTGACAGAAACCACAGCAGACAGCCGGGTGTTCGCAGCATTTAACCGGATGGAATCTGCTCCTCTGCAAAACACATTTTCCCCAAAGCGAGAGGACAAAAAGTATCACAACTCCCCAGTCCTTAATACACACACACACACACACACACACACAGGAGGTCACTGGGAGGTGAACGGTCGTTCCACTCTGTTTCTCGTCTTCAAGGACGTTGAACTGTGTCTCTCGGAGTGGGGGGGGGTCTCATTGGTGTGTGTGTGTGTGTGTGTGTGTGTGTGGCATTGTTGTGGTCGTTGAGGTGCGATGTTAATAATAACATCAAAAACACCACAGGCCGCCCACGCACACACACAAGTAGACAAACACACACACACACAACAGGAACACAACTCCAGAATATTGGCGTAAAACGTTTGGATTGTGCGTGTGTGTGTGTGTGTGTGTGTGTGTGTGTGTGTGTGTGCGTTCTCCAGCAGCTGCCTTCATGCCCCACAGAGTGTCCTTGCCGGCTTGTTAATTGGCAGCCGTTAAAAGTTTAACGGCGGCGGCCAAAGTAAACAGCACTCCATAAAAACTCATCCTACGCATTCCACCGTCGCACTGCAAAACCACCAACACCCCCTCACCGCTCCCAGCGCGCGCGTGTGTGTGTGCCACTGCGTGTTCATGCCGCAGTGTAAATGCACGGCTTTGTGCACGCCGCTGTGTGTGTGTGTGTGTGTGTGTGTGTGATTACTCTGACTGGTTAACAACCAGTGAATCTAAATGGCGACAATTAGCCAAAAGGCTCCATCGGCCATCTAAAGCCAATCCCCCGGGTAATGATGGGGGATAAAACTCAGGGGGGGGGGGGGCAGAGACGTCAGAGGGACTCGGTGGGGGGTGGAGGTGGAGGATAGGGGGGGTGGGTGGAGGTGGGGGGGGGGGATTAAAGAGGTTAACTATTGAACAAACGTGAAGCCAGTGAAAGTAAAAGAGGCAGCAGAAGAAGAAGAAGAACGGGGCTGTCGATTTGAAAAGCTTCCAATCTGCTGCTGCTGTGAGGCGTACGGGGAGTGTGTGCGTCTGTGTGTGTGTGTGCGCGTCCGTGTGTGTGTGACAGGGGGGGTGAAGAGCTTTGAGATGAGGAGCGAGAGGACTAAAAAACAAGGACAGGTGTGGAAGAGAGAGAGAGTGGGAAGGTGTGTGTGGAACAAACCGTGGGTGTGTGTGTTTGTGCGCGAGAGAAAGAATATATGTGAATGTGTCTCATCTGTGTGTGTGTGTGTGTGTGTGTCTGCTGTGCGTCGGCCAGGTTCCTCCTCTCTGCTGGCGACACGGCTCTCTGGACCGCGGCCAGCTGGCACGCCGCCTCCCGGAGCTCCTGGCTGGAATTCTTAAAAACAATCATTTGTGCAAGTGTGTGCGAGTGTGTGTGTGTGTGTGTGTGTGTGAGTGTGTGCGCATTCAGACATCAAAGTCGAGCCGACACAAATCCTTGTGATAGGCGCAGACGCAGACGCACACGCAGACGCACAGCGCTCCTCGCAGGCTGATTTGAAACCGTGACTCTGGGCGCCGCGCGCGCTCGTTTTGGGGCGTAACCGTTGCCGTAAATCGGCCGATGAGGCGTTTCTACAAACAGGACTGCAGAGCCGCATCGAGAGAGATTTGTACGAAGAACAACGCGGAGCGCTCTGTGCATCCCGGACGCCGCTTCCCTAACGCGTGGTGGAATAAGAAGAGTTTTGTATGAGTCAAATGCGGCAAATGAGTTGTCCCAAAGTGCCCGGATTGGCTCCGCTGACGCGTGAAAGTTGTGCGTTCGGGCCGCTTACGGGGCTCCACCCCGCAGGAGGTCAAAGCGAAGCGAACCAAGCGCCGACGCGCTTCCGTTTCATTCTCAGGAAACCACGTTTGTTTTGGGTGAAAAACTGGCGAAACGGGAAATAGCGATTGTGAGCGTTTTTCACCGTTGGTGGAGAAACGCCTGCAGGGAATCCGACTTTCTGTTGTTGTTGAGGTGATCAGTTACTCATCGTGCTGTCAGGAGACACAC
>NC_135692.1:16238689-16246189 GCF_964276395.1 Gasterosteus aculeatus | reverse complement strand
TTTTCCCTGTTGGCATCACGACTTGGAAAAGTGTGTCAACACGCAGGCGCCGAATCCTCCGAAAGTCGACGATCCGAGGTAATAAGACGCCGAATTATGAGCCTCGACTGGCGCTAATGCAGCCAGCTGTACTTCCAGTGAGCGGCTCCTGCTTCACGTCATTGAGGATTGACTGGAACTGGATTCGCTGAGAGGAAAATCCACTCAAAAAGCACCTCGACGCCGTTTCATGTATAAAAGAGGAGAAATGCTGGAGTTGTGCCTTTTTGTTTTCCTGGGCAGGTTTCCCCGCTGCTTGGCGTGTTTCTGCTGTGCTCGTGGACAACGGCGCCAAACATGCGGTCGGCGGATTCATCGGAATAAGCGGAGACGCCGTTTTACGCCCACGTGGCGCCGCTCGGCGAAGAGGGCAGAAGATTCTGGGCCCTCCGCAGAAAGAAGTCACGCGGCCGCTGCTGCGAAAAGCTCAAATGACACGTGTAATAACTCGGGAGCGTGGTCGCGTTCTCCCACCTGTAAGGCGCAGGATGGCGGCTTTAACTAAGCGTGATTTAGAGCGTGTTCAGAACCCCGGAGAGGAGTCAAGGTGACGCTGTCGTTCTCGCGATCCGCTCTCCTTTGTGTGTCCGTCACTGAAGAGCCCTCGATGAAATCTACGGCGAAACAAAACAGCCAGACAACGGGCGGCGGGCCCCACCGCCCCCCCCCAAGGCCCCTCGCCGCTCCACAGAGAGAAAGGGACGACGAAGAGGAGGATGAAGAGGCAAAGCGGGCGGAGGAGAAAAGGGAAAGGCGGCTCCAGCGGATGCTGGAGATAAAGTGAATGTCACGGGGTGAAAGGAGCGGACGCAGATAACGTAATGGACTGATATTCTCTGCTGTGGCTCTCTGAATGGACGCTGCTGATTGACACACACACACACACACACACACACACACACACACACACACCTGGAAGGACTTATATTGATCTGCATCCGATTGAAGATCAATATCCGCTCATGCTCCTTTGTCTCATTTGCCAAATAACAAAAGCCTCAGTCCACACACTCTCTCACGGCAGACACACACATTGTGCCGCTGAGAGCGCGGCGTACAGTCTCAGTGTGCGTGTGCATGTGTGTGCGTGTGTGTGTATGTGCGCGTGTCGGAGGTTCTGACTCTCGTTAGCTTGGCTGTTGCGCTCGTTGCCGTACACTTGGCAACCTCTCGTCAGTTCGACCCTTTCATAAGCCTCCAACCACCAAGAGCCCTGGCAGCGAGCCTCCAATCTGTGTGCGTGTGTGTGTGTGTGTGTGTGTGTGTGTGTGTTTAGGGGCAGGAGTCAAGCCAGACCTTTCTGATCTGTTTTGACACCACGGAATTGCACAAGTGACAGGGCTCCTCAAACAAGGCGGTGGTGGAAGGCCCTTAGACACACACACACACACACACACACACACACACAGACACACACAATGGTTTGTAAAAGCATTATTGCACTGGGGACACGAACACATTGGATGTGTGAGTAAGCACCCGAGCGGCGCTCACAAAGAACACGTTGAGGAGAGAAGAGTCCTTTTGCTCGACGAGAGCCGGGTAGCGTTTTTCCTTCTGCTCGATCTTATTATTCATCAATTGACTCATTCATGTCAGAGAGCCGGCTGTGCAGGCAGAGCACGGCGTGTCGCCTGGGACCAGCGGCTGCACTGAATCACATTACGGCGGGAAGAAGAGAGAGGACAGACAGGGAGAGGGGGGAGGCGGGAGGGGGAGGGGAGAGAGGGGGGGAGAAAGGAGATGAAAGAGCAACAAATGAGAGATTTCCCTGTGAGGCGCATAAATCAGCAGACTATGAACGGCAGAGCTCAAAGCCCGGCTCCCAGGCCGCGGACCGGAGCCTCGCCACGCACGCACGCACGCACACACACACACGCACACACACACACACCACCTCTTTGCATGCACGTTACTACTGTTGTTACATCCCAATCTCGCCGCACCTACACGAGCGCGTTCCGAACCATCAGAAGCCGGCGAGGGTGCGCGGAGGCCCGCCGGCCGCCGGCTGTGATGCCGCGGAAAATAAATGACAAGAAGCGAAAAAGCCGGAGCCGAAGCTGGAGAAGAAGGAGGCGAATGGGGGGGGGGGGGGACGCGGCAGATGGAACTGCGAGCGCGGAGGGGGGGGGGGGGGAACGCGCGGCCGGCCTCGGTGGGAGGAAGTGCCGTATATGGCCACGGAGGGCAGGAACTCACCGCACACCAGAGGTTCTTAGGAAGCAGGAAGGAGGGCAGAGGGGGGGGGGGGGGGGGGGGGTGGGGGGCAGTTAAGAGCACGTTTTTCCATGTTCTACCAAAGAAAACAGGGGATTTTGGGGTCCTACGAGACGGGTCCTGTGGGTCAGAATGAGACACAAACGGTATGTATGGTCGCACACACACACACACTAATTAAAAGCATACGGCTGCTGATATTTCAGGAAAGCCGGCGGTGAGAGCCAATAATGCAATTCCGTCTAACTGGTGTGTGTGTGTGTGTGCGTGTGTGTGTCTGCGTGGGGACGTGTGCGATGGCAAACCCCCAACCATAACCCCCACAGTTGCTCGGCCGCTGCGGTGAACAGAGAAGAAGCCTGTTCTGGGACTTCTGGTCGTCTTCCAGTCCGACATGCCGGTGCCCCGCCCCTGTGGTCCATTCATTCTGCAGCCACAGACACACACACAGACACACACACAGACACACACACACTGACAGTAATGATTTGAAGCTGCATGTGCCTCATGCGGGATGAAATGCACCGGGGGGGGTCAAGACACCAGGAGGAGGACAAAGCGAGTCGTCACCGGCAGCAGAGCGGAGACGCAGACACGCAGGTCACGCGTGTGTCCGTTGATCACGTGATCTACTGCAGCGTGAACGAAGGATGAACAGTTGTGTTTGTTTAAAGTCCACGGAAATCCAGTAGAGCGGCTGAAACCTTTTCACGCGAACAAGTTGCGCCGGTTGTGGGTCAAAGGGCACGATTATGAACACGGCGCCGCTGGAGGGCGGTTTCGCCTCTTTCTCCGTCTCCAATGAGAGCTCTGAGAACCTACGAGCTGCTCGCCACCCGTTGGCCCGGAGGAGGCGGGTACTCGGTGGAGACCTGAAGTCCGACCGGCCTCCCGGTGACGCGAATGCCGTCAGCGTCGTGTCCGCAGCCACTGCAGCTCCGAGGAGGAAACGTGGTTTGCGTCAGCTACGCGGCCGACGCCGTCTGGAGAATGTTCTTTTGCGGCGAGAGCGGCGCGGCGAGCCAAGCTGGAAATAACCCTCACGGAAATACAACACAAGACGCTATTTATTTCTCTGCAAGCGCTCGCGATTGGCGGCAGGGCGAGCCCGCCTCGGCTAAAGTTAGCTCGAACTCCGGCGGGAAAAACAAAACACACACCCACGCAGGCGCACGGCGAGCATCCGCCGCGCCGGAGTGTCCTTGAGCAAGACGGAGCCGAACCCCCGGCAGCTGTCAGCGATCGGCCTGTTTCCCTCAGGCGGCTCAAATGTCACACTGTTATTACAGCGTGCCGCTTGCACGCCGTCTGCAGCGCTTCCTTCAATCCCACCCTGCCAGAGTCATATCGCAGCGCCACGAGAGCAGGATGTGTGCGTGCGTGTGTGCGTGCGTGCGTGCGTGTGTGGTGCGTTCTACCACGCCGCTCCCTATCACCCTCCATCATCGTGAGTCGAGGGGTTGTGGTTCCTAGAGAAGCACTTTACTTAAATTAGGCCCTCAACGGCTCGACATGCAGGTGTCAGTGTGTGTGTGTGTGTGTGTGTGTGTGTGTGTGGGGGTGCCAGGCGGTCGGTGTGTCGGTTTATGTGTGTGTGTGTGTGTGTGTGTGTGAGAGACTGAACAAGAGAGAAGAGCGCGATCAGCAGACAGCGAAAACGAGAGAGGAGGCAACAAGGGAGCGAGCGGGGGAAGCGAGAGGGAATGAGGAAGGGAGGAAGGAAAGGGGGCGAGCGGGCGAGAGAGAGAGAGAGCGCAGGTGAAGTCTTATTTCATGGCGTTTCCTTTTTCTCTCTCTCCATATTCCCTCATTGCGTTAATATTTACACAGGAATCAAAGATTATTGGAGAGATTGTCGGACGGGAAATAAACGGCAGGAGAAGGAAAATAAAGCAGAGAAAGGAGGCTGGAGATTTCAGGGCTGCAACCAACAATTCTTTTTTATTGTCAATCAGTCTGACAATTATTTTGTGGACTATTTAATTCCTGGTTTATTGTGTGAATTGGAAAGTAAACGTATTCCTGCAAACTGACCCTCCAGCGCGTCGGCCTGCTCCTCGTATCAGCGGCTGCAAGAAAACACTGTTGCAATTTCAGCTTTACTTTTTCACAAAGACGTCGTATGACAGCAAACGGCATTTTCATTACTAGAGAAAACGCCCATCACTCACAATACAACATGCAATGTGAAGTTAAGTATATTAGTACTTAACTATTTGGGTAATTCATTATTCTGTGGAAGCAAAAATGTCCTTAAACATATTATTGATTTTTGCACAATTTTTCCTTTAAGAAATGATTTCAGATCCTTCAGTTCTTTATTTAGAAAAATGCTGTGTTGACACGTTGTGGGAATACAATGAAATGTAAACGCTTCCTACACATTGTGACACATTCATATTATGATAATGAGCCTGTCGCTTTATTACACTGACTTATGAGCAGCACTTTTACACAAAGTCAGCGTCACGTTCCAGACAAACGAGGGCAAAGCGCGCCGACGCCTCGGATCAGCGCAGCACATCACTTGGCCGCAAAACATCTGCACGTCTGCACGTCACGAGCAAAAGGAAAACCCACGAGAGCGGGACGGTTCCGTTAAAGACACAGAACTTCGTCTTCTCGTGATTATTTATCGATGCGTTGAGTTCAGAAATATGTCGTTGGGCTTTGGCAACAACATCGACGGCGCTGAAGTGCATTTGATTAGACGTCTTTTCAAGACAAAGTGGAAAACAAATGGAAGAGCCGATAAAACGCAGACAAGAACGACGCTGAGAGGTTCTAATGAAGCGCACACACACACACACACACACACACACACAGGCAGGATTACGCACACTCACACAATAGACTGCCCTATATTATGCATGCGCACACGCTCCCAAACATCACAAAAACACACATCAAAACGACGGAATAAGACAGTAGGCGGTTATTAGAGAGACAAAAGAGAAAAATAGAGAGAAGGAGAAGAGACACTTTAGCATCAATCAAAGAGAGAGAGAGAGAGAGAGAGAGGGGGGAGAGAGAGAGAGAGAGAGAGAGAGAGGGGGGAGAGAGAGAGAGAGGGAGGAGAGAGAGAGGGGAAGAGAGAGAGGGAGAGAGACAGAAAGGAGAGTGTGCTTTTAATCAGCCCCGATCCAAAATTTAGACATGCACACACGGAGGCACAAGCAGTCCCAGTAGGATTAGGACCTCAGCACTGTGCGTGTGTGTGTGTGCGTGTGTGTGTGTGTGTGTGTGTGTGTGTGTGTGTGTGTGTGTGTGCGTCCCACGAGACTGATTAGCCATGAATGACTGATGACGGATCTTTGTTGTTGTTTTCTCTCTCTCTCTTTCACAACTCTCTTTTCTTGTTTTCCTTCTCACAACTCTCAGCTCGGCCTGAGCATGGAAGTCGATTCACACACACACACACACACACACACACACACACACACAGCGACAATCACATATATAAGGCTGCACACACACTCCATGTATATTCAACGAGGGCTCCTGAATATACTTAATGCTTTCATGTGTGTCACTGTGTAACGATCCATGCTGTTCCACACAGCTGCTTCTTCCTCTTTTTACTCTCTTACCCCCCATCGCACGCACACACAGACACACACACACACACACACACACACAGACACGCACACAGGGACCGTTTTCCTGGATAACAGCACATTGGCTGTCTCTCCCTCCAAACACTCAATCTGTTAAATCGTCGGTGTGACCGGGAAGAACCTGAAGGTCCGGCATCCAGGAGGCAGCGTGACCACTCGGCCTCCTTTGACCTCACCTCCAGATGAACCTACGCCCCCCCATCCATCCATCTGAGGCCCTGACAGCAAAACAAACTGGAAATAGACCGGCGTGAATGGAGGCCATTACAATATGAATGAGCCAAACGGGGCTGAAATGAATAGGGAAGCAAAACACAACGGCCGGAGGAAAAGGGGCCGGATGACGGAACCGAGTCGGCTCGAGTGACGACGAGGACGGGACGGATCAAAGCCAACGCCTTTCTCAGGTGTCGCCCGCGGCCGCCTTAAAAGGTTGCCGTGGTTGCGGCGTCTTACTTTGCATTTTCAGGGGGGGGGGGGGGGGGGGGGTTGCAGACCTGTGATTTGGCCGAGACTGTGACATCATCCCCCCGCGAGTGACATCACCTCTGTCAGGCTGCGTAAACAGCGGATCGCCGTGACCTCTGCAGCAGTGGAAAGCCATAAAGTAGCCGGGAATTATAGTGTCTGCACACACACACACACACACACACACACGCACATTATAAATACCAGCCACACATTCACATAAAACACGTTCTATTCTATTTTTAAATCGACCCCCCCCCCCCCCCCCCCCCCCTGCTGTAGAGTTAGAAGCGGCTTCGGCCTTGTGTTTTGCGGGCTGTTTAAAATGTCGTTTTTCTCTCGTTTCTCCGGCTTCAAAGGCGGCGCGCTGAGCTCTCGCTCCCTTCGGCAAATCCTCCAATCGTTTGTGATTTAGTGAGTTGGCCGTGGGCCGAGCAGCACCGGGACGGCCCGTTACAACCGGCCCGGATGATGGTGGGGAGAGGGGGAGGGGGGGGGGGGGTTTATGGACCTGGAGGGGGACAATGTGGAAAAGGAGAGGAGCTGGTCTGAACCAGGCGAGGAGGCGCTGGGTGTGTGGGGAGCTGGATATAAGAGCTGGGGATCGATTGAGAAGAGACGGGGGGGGGAGGAAGAGAGGGGGAGGTGGCAGTGAGGAGGAAGGAGGGCTGGAGGACCACTCCAGGAGCTGAGGAGCGAACGCAGAGAGAAGGGGAAGTGAGAGAGGGAAGCAGAAGGAGAGGAAGAAGAGGGAGGCCTGGCCAGAGAGGGACAGAAGACGATGAAGAAGAAGAAGAAGAAGAAAAGAGGGAGGAGAGAGAGAGAGAGAGGAAGACAGACAGAGAGCACATGGCCACAGGAAGTCTGGCGCTTTCCACTCACAAGCCAAGTCATCAGATGGCGGTGTGTGTTCACACCCCAGAGATGTCGCAACCAAGCGCTCCCCACTCCCTCCGAATCGCCGCCACCGACAATAAGCAGCTGCTCACATGTTGGATGAGAGTTGGAGGCGAGACAAAAGTCTTCTGTCGGTGCAGCAAATGTTCGTCGGGAAACAAACGTGCGCTTTTCGCTCGGAGCCCCCGCGCCGCTTATTCAGACGCTCCGCCGGCGCGCTGTGGGGATGTGACCTTTCCGAGGTCACCGTTACTCCGAG
>NC_135692.1:14996259-15158759 GCF_964276395.1 Gasterosteus aculeatus | reverse complement strand
GCGGTAGACCGTCGCTGGACAAAAGGGACAAAACACGTCGCCTCGGCAACGGCCTCGCTAACTGCGCCGGCTCGCTCAGGGAGAAGCCGGGTCTCGCACAGCGCGCGGCCTCCGCCGTCGCATTCCCACGTTTTGCGAACGCAGAGGACGTCCGCGGGCGTCTTCGGGCGGGAAACGATCCCCGAGAAGCCGCGCTGACACATGACCTGCGCTCGCCAAACGTTCTCAGCTATTCTCTCCCTCCAATAAGAACCCATGTTCTCTTCACGCCGGAATACTGAGGCTAAAGAATTGAATATCGGCACCACGGCGCACAATGGTGACCGAGCTGAGGTCACAATGGCAAAGAACTACAGTCAATAAAAAAGGTGAACGGGGCCATTGAACCACGTTCAATTAAATCTCACGCCGCCACTCAGTCGGAACACCCGGACGAACAATTGTCCGAGTCTGTCAACACTAAACGATATTCTAATGCGTCTGCCGCGGCGAGCGGGGGTTTCTGCTCAGTGTCACTTGATATTTTGCAGCTCCAGAAGGCGTCGCTGTGCCTTTTGACCCTTTGTTCAGAGCGGAGATGAAGAGACGAAGAGTGACATCGCGGTGAGAACAATGACTGCAAGGAGCACATCCTCCGCTTCCCCTCCGTCTATTCCCTCTGAAGCGCAGAAATCCACTTCACCGGATGGAGTTTGACGTTCAGGCCAACCTTTTTTTTTTTTGAACAAAAGCTTGTCTTGATATGGAAATATGAATAATAACAGTAGCGGCTTTCTATAGGAGGAGAGCGATGACCCGTAAAAAGGGATCATCAAGAGATCTCATCGCAGCGCCGGCTGCTTGTTACGTAAAACCCTCTCGGCTCGTCTCTCTCCTCTGCCACAGAATCCACATTTCAGCATGAAAAGGGTCAACAGCAACAAAGCAAGTGCTGTTTCAACCACTTCTGCTTCCACCTCTTTTCAAAGCTCGTCCACGTTTAGAAAGAGAGAAAAAACTGCAGGGTTGCTGCCTCGGTGTCGATCGATGTTCAGCGAGCTGCACAAACTAGCGCCTTCAAAACAAGTGACGCACAAACACGGCAGCTCCGAAAAGGAAAACCAGGCGGCCCACATTTTAAACAGCGGAATTACTGAAAGATATTCAACAGCTGATTAGTTAGTTAGTGTAGCTTTTTTTTTCTCTTTCTTTCTGATTTCAAAGCAGGACGTTGCCATGGTGCTCAATAAGTGTGTTAGTCACTCAAACAAAAAACACACACGCCGTGGCCGCGCTCCTTTTCACACCGCGCTTGTTGGTTTTTGTGCTCGACGCGCTCACAATCGTCCTCCAATCGATCCCAGATCAACGCATGAGATCCGCCGTCGGCATCTGCGCTCGATACGGTAAAACAACAGCAATCGGGGGGTTTGGTTCGACCGAGACGACGCGGCGGTTCAGCAGCACTCACCATCTCGTCCAGAGCGTAGCGCAGCACGCCGTGCTCGTACAGGATGAAGAACCTCCGCTGCCATTTCTGCGAGGAAGGAAGACACAAAGCAAAAATATGACTGACGTGCCGCCATCCTCGGCATGGTGTGAACGGGGATCATTGGGTTGCGTTGGATCAGATGTGTAAAAACGCACATTAAAACGTAATACGTGAGCTCTGTTAGGGATTTAAGCCAGAAGTGCACCCCTAGTCATAGAATTATAGTACGTGTAATAATGTTTAGTGATAGAATTATAGTTTGTGTGATGTTAGATTAGTTATTACATTAACATGTTAGATGAAGTGAATGCAATGTGAATCAAACACAATTCATAGTCATTTAAATCATATAAACACTGTACACATTAACATTCTGTCACAATGTGATGTTAAAACCTGGGGACGGATGTCAATTGCCGTTCTTTATGGATTTCTCCCAATTTTATCCCCAAAAAGGGTTTTTTGGGAGTTTTTTCTCCTGTCAGGTAATAAATGAACAACTTAATGTAAGGCAGCCGACTGAGGCAAATGTCTTGAGAATTGAACCGCATGAACTGTTTTAGATCTTATGACGAAGTGTGATGAACGGTGATCATTAATGATGGGTTGTTGTAATGAAAGTGTACTAGTTATAAGATGAAGACTTAAACAATGTATGCTTTGTTAAATTCACTCATTGAGGCATAAAGCCACTTTATCTGCATTGAGTGCATTGGAGTGTGAGGGACAGCTAGGACAGAGAGGTTTCAGGTTACAGCTGCAGCTTCACACCTCAACGTGGAAGGGACAATGGAGGAGGTGACCCTTTGGAGAAGAGGCCAATGACATTCAAATGCACCAAAGAAGACACACCTCAAGAGTTTTCAAAGGACCAAAGCGGGGAAAAGACTGTTAGAACTTCTCCTGCAGCCGCGTTGATAAGTCACTTCAGACTTGCTCAGAGGATTCTCTATTTCGCGAAATATTCCACTGTTCGCTTAGTATTTCACTTTGTAATTGTAATCCCTATTACGTTGTTCAGTTATTAAATAACTTTTGATTTTTGAATTTAAACGAATTGACTCATTCGTGTCCTCGTTTCCGGCCGGGACGAGAACAGAGGATTGAGTCCTCCCTCGAGAGCTTCCGAAACCTTAACAGTTGGCGCCCAACGTGGGGCTCTCGTTGGGGGAAGGCGTTGCTGAGAGGTTTGACTGCAAGTACCACGGGTACAAACAAGGTAAAACAAACTTTTTCATGAATTCTGTGATAGGTAGGTTTAGGAAGATTTAGAGTGGTGCTGGCAGTCGGCCATGAGGCAAGGCCTTAGATGCTAAAGGCTAAAGGCTAGTGCATTGATGACTTGGGTGAATATAATAAGCTGATATTGAATAACAGTGGGGACATACTTTTGCAAAGTGAATGCGAATGGGAGCCGGCTTTTAGAAATTCCAAACACGCGCGTTTGGTGCGTTCAGGTACACACTTAGAGCGTTAGAAAAATCCAGGCGGCGAACTGGTCTGCTGAGACATAAAGACCAGCAGGATAAAATCATACAAGTAGACCCGTATGGGATTGGTTAGGGGGTTCGCATGAGGTGTGACGATGCGCATGTTGTCCACTAGGTTTCCCACAATAATTACGGCGTCTTTAGAGAAGACTCTTCTCTTCATTTCCCCTCTCTGTGCATAAAGTCCTTCACAATTAGGTATTGCAGGATTTAATAGATTGGGGGGGGGGAGCTTGCTCTACGGGATTGGCTTACGCGAAATCCAGCGGCGACTGGTTGAGTTTATGGTTAAAGGTAATCCAGCGGCGACTGGTAAAGGTAATCCAGCGGCGACTGGTTAAAGGTAATCCAGCGGCGACTGGTTAAGGTAATCCAGCGGCGACTGGTGGAGGTTATAGTAAAGGAGAAATCCAGCGGCGACTGGTAAGATCTGCTTAACATTTTCCACCCTCTAGAAATCCTATGAATTAGGTATATAGGTTGTCTAGAAGGGGGTGGGTGGCGGATATGCGCTTTAGTGTAAATGATAGTGTATATACATCTGAATGCTGGTGTGCGTGTGAGTGAGTGTTAGTACGTGGTGCGTGAGTGTTTGAGTTGCGGGGTGCATGTGCTTGATTGATGTATGGATGTTCCAAATTATGTTTTAATACGTGTATGTGATTGTTTAACAGTGTATATATATGTATAGAATCCGAACTGGAGACTGATCATCTCCGGCGTCGGGTTGTAAAACCGTAGCATATCAAGGTGTTGGTGAGTAGTCTAACCCGGACCACGTGGGCTGCCTTGCTAGCGGCTAACGGGGTCTCATTGGTAATTCCACTGGGGAAATAGCGGGGCTTGCGGGGTGCTGATAGCTTGACCACGTTGTGGGTTAGCAGTTAGCTTGAGCCCATTGTCCTTTGCTACGCCGGCACACGGCGTTTTACGATCCATGACCGGAAGTGTCGAGGCATTTCCTCTTTGGTAGTTCTGTGTTCGATCTTCAGCTATCGGCTGAACAGCGCCTCATGTGGTTGGAGTAAGTGCACATCGTGAGGGGAAAGCCCCTGAGTGTGCCATGTGGTGGGTGTAAGAGGGAATTACAAGAGGGGGAGTTCAATTTCTTCACTTGTTCCGTGTTCGGACGTTGACTTTGATGCACATTTGCCTTTGCTTAATAGGACAGTGTAAAGATTGATAAGATAACTTGACGGATATCTGGATTGGTGTTGACGTTTATTTGAAACATTAAAGTGCTGTAATGTCACGTTGAATTTGGTTTGTACTATAGTTCTGCATCGATTTTGGATTGGAATTGGAGGTTGATTTAATTTTGATGTGGTGCTTTTGAGAAGCTGTTATGAATTGTTTGATTTCGATCTCCAATGTTTAGCTGAAACCAGATTGACTGTCATTGCATTGTCTCTGGGTTGGGGGTGGATCATTGTTTATATTGTGGTATAATCTCTGGCGACATTTGTGGGGGAGTGCTTCTGCTATACTTCCTGATTAATATTGCCGGCAGTTTGACTGTATCATCATAACTTTGATTAATTTTGTAACCTTGATTAATAATTTGGAGTAATTCATTTTTAGACATCAAGATTAACTTTATTGAAGTTTAATTTTTAGACTTTTGAATTTTGAATGAAGATTGAGTTTTGATTTGAGATATAGTTAATTCTTTCTCTTTTTCCTCTGTTTAATTGTAATCATAGTCTTTGGCGTGGATCATTGATTATACTAATTTTTACAGTTCCGTGATTGATTTGATTTTGAGGTTAGAGGTACTGATAAGTTGATTTAACTTAGTGGTCTAACAGGATAGTTCTAGTAATTACACGGCAGTTATTGGACTGATTTGATGTTGTAAATTGCCCTCCTTACTTTTTAGATTTGGTTATTTGTTTTTACTGTGTCGATTCCAGTTGATAGTTCAATTTGACATTTCCTCGGACAGCTGTTAGGGGTGACTTAGTTTGGGTTTTTCTTACAGTTAGTGACAGAGTACCACCTAGGACAGAAGGGACAGCTTAGCGGTTGTTTAGAGTATTCCAGGTTGCATGATGGCTGCGCTTATGACTCAGGAACTGCTTGTCAGGGCCAGAGAGGAGGAAGCAGGTAGCTGTGAACATGGCCGTAAAACACCAAGTGAATACCAGGAGGCCGCAGAGGAGCTGTATATTACTTCAGGACTCCTGTCTATCAGAATACACGTGCAGAGGACCCATCCAAACAACGACAAAGAAGGAGAGGTAGCTGATGGAGGATGTCATCACAATAGGCATTGTATCCTGGTGAAGAAGACTCCAGACCGCTATGCAGACTATATTCTCCCTATAAGAAATGAGCCACCTGCAGCCTCCCCTGTCCCACAGTGCCCACTACTGAGGAAAGCCAACGGTTAGAGCGAGTTTGTGCCCTGGAGTCATCGGGACATGGAAGCGCTGGAGAAGGGACTGCCGCCATTGGGAGAAGGAGCTAACCCATGGATCCTGCTCTTTGAAAAATACACGACGGCAGATAAGTTGGGTCTTGGAGATATGAGAGCCTTAATAGCCCGTCTAGAGGGAACAGTCAACCTAAGAGCCTAAGAAGCAAGAGCGGGAACCACCAACCAAGAGGATGAGGCTCAATTTGATAAGGTCAGAGGAGTATTATGGGCCACAATGCGAAACATCTGGCCTACAAAGCCAAGTATGTCCATCCTGATGAGTCTGAGTATGAAACAAGGTGAAGACATCTCTCAATACGTGAGGAGAGCAGAAACAGAATGGCATTTGGCCACAGGAGGAAGACACGACAATAACAAATCTACTGCAGTAATCTGGCGACACACTGTGCAGCAAGGCTTGCCCCAGGCTGTTCAAACAGCGTTGGAGGGAGTAGTGGGACTGGACAACATGGATGAAAGCACATGGAGAGACCATCTAACCCACTTCTACAAAATACAGAGAGCTGCGGAGACAAGGAGGCAAGAAGAACTGGGGACGATGACGCATCGACTCCTGAAGATCCAACTGGCAGCAGCAGATGCAGAAGCAACGAAAAAACAGAGAGTCAGGAAACAACTGTCAGTGAGAGATGAACAACCTCAATACCCCGTTCCTCCAGAGGCCCAATATCCAGCCCCAGCAGTCAGAGACCGTTCAATGGTTGACCAGCAACCACCACCTCAGCGCAGAGGCAGAGGACGTGGAAATAATAGGGGAAGAGGAGATGAATGCTACTTATGCGGACAGACGGGTCATTGGTCAAGAATATGTCCAACGAACATGCAGTTCAGTGCAGCTCCTCCACGGTCTTCCTGTCAAATGCTGCCCAGGCAGAACCAGAGGTTGGGCACACCCCAGCCTCCACCTCCCCATATGTGGTGACCACAGCAACAGATGCCACTTGCTTTGATGGAGACAAAGCAGACGGGCCCTAAACAACTAACTGGTGACACACCGACCCCCGCTGCTTTCCAACAGCTCAGATAAGCACCCTCAGTCTCTACGGTTTACGACTCACATTCCAGGTAGAGGAGACTAGAGACTATACACTGCTGAGAGTGTCAGCTGAAACTAGACTTAAACCCGTAGGGAAGATTGATTTTAAAAAAAGGAAATCAGTCATTGAAAATTAAGATACAAGGTTGTGTAAGATTTAAATGAGGAATGAAGGTGATAAGGAATTAGGAGAGTTGTTGTATATATTGTCGATTTTTTGGAATAATGTTTGTAGTTTTTTGAGTTTTCTCCTGAATTCAGAGATGGGCGGTAAATTGTTGAGTGCTGTTATTGAGTGTATAGTGCACGATACACTTGATACAGTATCTTGATGATTGAAGCAAATGTCTGATCAAAGGAATATTTATAGCACCAGTACACGAAATATGGAAATTTGTTACAGACGGTCATCCTGTAATGTTCAGAAAGTAGTACACCCTTACATTTGGATACGCTAACCATGAGAGGTTGGTGATCTATCATTAATGAATGAATGGATTGGATCAAACTAAGCATGAGCTGAGTTTGTGTTTGCAGGTAACAGACACGTCTCCCACCCTCTGCTTTGCTTTTGGGCTGAAGAGCAATAAAAGTGGAGATTAACACTGGAGGGGGGTCTGGAACAGATGGGTCTGATGCTAAGTTGATTTATTATCTCCTGGTACTTTTTGGGATCAAGGGACTCACAATCTTCATTGTTGTTTTATGACCCTGAAGGGTTTGGAGAACCTTTTGTTGATATCACCGGGGTTTGAGGTTCACATTCTGATACATTGATTGAAGTTTTAGAGACTGATACTGCAAATGCTCGACCACTTGTGAAAGTGGTCACAAAGGTCAGAAAATTGACTATAATGATGGAGGCCTTCAGTGAGGCCATCGAATGGTTTATTTTAATGGGGAAGTAAGCAAAAATGGGAAAAACAGGTTGAGGAGTTATGCAGTAATGCATAGGTTTTCAAAGGTGATGACACATCATGACAGAGCAAACAGGCTGAAGGCAAAAGGAGAAGAAATTGACTGTGAGGGTGAGAATGTGGGGTAACATTTTTGTGTATACTTGGAATGAGCAGATTGCTTTGAGGTTAGAATGAACAAAGAGAACTGGGTTGGTCAATTAGTTGATGAAGACATGGAACAGTCATACACCATGAGGGTGAGACCTACAAGAAAAAACTCAAAGAGATCATTGAACGGGGACGCGAAGGCAATATTGGTGTTAATTTTTCATGAGTTGACTATGGGGGTCAATAATCAGTTATGTCGAAGATTCCAAATTTCTATAAATAAATGGCTCCTCAAATCGGTTGGAAAAAGGGCCGTTTGAGAAAGGCAATTTTCCAAAACAGTGTGTAAATACTCTAGGAGCAGATAAAGATATGCAGAGGCATTCTTTAAGTCAACGCATCACATTCTTCATTCAGCTGAGGCTCTAATCCAAAGTGACTTGCAGGAGGTGAATTTGAACAAGAGGGAACAGAACCAGAACAGCAAGAACAAAGAAGAGATTTCTCCTTCTAAGAAAGCAACATTTATGAGTGTCATCCAGGTGCTAATTCTTCAGTTGTGGTAGTAGGTAGGTATGTGTGTTTATTATGTTCATTAGGGAACTCCTTCCACCATCAGGTGAACATCAGGAGTCAGGACAAATGATGACTTTGTTGGGAGTTTAGCTCCCAGTAAAAGAAACAATAGGCAGATGCTGAGATGGGAGTGAATTAGGGACGAGGATAGATTCCAGAGGGGATGCAGAGGTTGAAAGGTGATGGCGACTCATGGTCGAGGAGGGAGTGAGCAGACTTCCCTAAAACAACAACTGATAAGAGGAGGAATCCTGGGGAAGTGTCGGAGCCATAAAATCCATCCTCAGGTTGTATGTCATCTCAGAGTCACCCAACAGGTTTAAGAATCACACACGGTTGGTATGGGGGGAATTATTTCACTATGATAAATTTACTGACACATTTTTCCTCGAATACATGTGCATGGCAATTGTTAACTATGTTTTGCTTTTCAGTAGGAACAGGCGACTCCAATGCGAGACGGTCCAGATCGGCAACGACACCCAGTAGAAACGGCGTTGTGGGAGTTTTACGACGTTGTTGGATAAGCCAGGAGGTGGCCTGGGGGTTGATTAGCATCACCAAAGGCTATGTGAAGGGATGCTTTTACACCTACCTCAACATGAGGGACTTGGGGAGAACAGAATATAACTAGAGTATCTGCCGATTTGGGAACATTATTGCATGCAGTGAAAAACACAATCATAAGATTCTAAACAACAGAGATGTGTAGATGACATTGATTTAAGGTGTTAAGAACATACAGTCTTTCTATTGATGAAACAACTCACGAATTGATTGGAATGTTTTTAGGAAAACACTAGATGTTAGAGTTTAGCTACTCAAGTGGCATTTTACGGATAACAGCAGACGATGGCCAACGCAGGAAGATCCAACCTGAACTTTTCTTCCTGGAACGAATGTGTAATGACATTGCTCTTCTCATACACTGACACAAGGACTGATGAGACACACAGATGATACAATTACTCCACATTAAAAGAAATAGCTAAAACTGGGAAATAAGTGGGTAAAAGGTTGAGTTCCAGTTATGTTAAATATGCACACACTAGATGGTAGAACTTGTTTGCTTGAAGAGTTTGGTAAACCAGAAGAAAGAGCAACATGAATTGGGAGAACACACACACACACACTCACACGCACATCTAGACACACCTACACACACGCACACATAGCTGCACCACTTGTGCTTCTCTATTCAACAGCCGATTGGGGAATCTTGTCCTAATGGGACCTCCGGTTAGCAGAGTAGTCTGCTCACAGGAACTGAGGTGATCCGAGGTCCAAGGAGGGAGCGTGAAGCTTAATCACACGTCTAGGATGACAGCTACGTGTCATCTGACCAAACCGCTGACAACAACAGATGTTCCAACAGAGGAACATCAAGGAGAAGTATAGGCACACACATACAACGAAGGAATCCACAAACACTGAGCTAATGTGACACACCATTTCCAGATTAGAGAAGGAACGGGAACGGCTGGGACACTTGATAAACACATATGATAAGAATGTTCAGGATGCAAACATACGCCAACGATATTACAGCAACAGAACTTGAGGATTTTGAATTCGGAGCGGCTATTCGGTTGCAATGACCAAGCATCGCCAAGATAAAACTAAGTAGCATTAGACACATTCACGGGGAACATTTGGACAGAAGGAGGAGAGAGAAGTCCACCATTTCATAGAATTGTGCCTATTCAGATAACTACAGCATTGTCTCGGTTGAAAGGCATATATCATAGTAAGAATTGAAAATAAGAATTGTTTTTAGGAGGCTGGGAGTTCTTGTATGTGTTGTTTCTATTTCACTCCAAACAGAGCTGAGATCATTATTCAATGCAAGTGAATCCACACGACAACAAGTGGAGAGATGGTGTCCATTTATGGAGGGAGAGTAAACTATGAAGGGCAGGGTCTCAACAATAGACCCACTGGTTATGTTCTCCTCCTCAACATGTGTTGTCAGCTTGAAGCATCACTGTGGCACCGCCACATATAGAACGGTTATTCTGTTTGATGTCATTCCTCCAGAAACAAACAGGGATGGGAGCATCATTTGAAAGACACATCCAGAGCTGCCCCTGGGGGGTAAATTATCTGTCCTATAGTGCTTTTTCCTTTAGTTTCAGATACCTTGTCCCTATATAATATACGTGTTGAACTTTAAGCGACGGAGACCAGATTCACTAAGAGATCCAGGGGGACATCTGCAGGAGGTTGTCCAACAGCAGCCATGTGGGAGAAAGATTGAATAAGGAATTATGTGTTACAAACTACACCGATTCCTCAGGGGAAACTCACGGTTTACCAATGACACTGATGCGGTTAACAGTAGACACAGTTACTGGTAGTTAAGATCACATCACCAGGAATAAACACCACCAGAGAAAGCCTTAAGAAGAAAGACAGATCTACATTAGTCTGAAGGTCACATAAATAAGCGAAAAGGATGCTAAGAAGGTGCCAAGGAGGGTGCCAGATGATGTTGAATTCCAGAATCAGATCACAGCTGGGTGTGGATTAAGGCCCATAAACGCAAGTGGAGTGATCCAAGGTGGACCGGTCCTTGGGAGGTAGTATTGGCAACGTCACACTCGGTAAAGGGGAAAGGTAAAGCGGGAGCCACTTGGCATCATCTCACACATTGTGCACCTGCTAAGGCACCAAGCCAGACCCTTGCGGAGACCCGATTAAATACCAGGCAAGTTAATTCAGAGCCAAAAGACACAGGAGGGGACAAAGCAGCAGAAAATGTCTCGCCCACAGCGTAAGTATCAGTTGGTAGTAGGGGGTTCAATTTCAGTTCGGGGAAGTGCAGCTGTTCACACAGGTGACGATGACATGACGTCTGTAAGTGATCTATCCCATCCCAGTCGACAAGATGTTTCCTTACCACCTAACATCCAAGCAGCAATTGCTCTCACGTAGACATTCAAGGAAAATATAACTGTATCTGTTCAATTTGATTATTGTGATATTGCAGCCTGCGGAGTCCAAGACCTCAGGTTTTGGAGGTCGGACCAATACTTGTGTTCCACCACCAACCGATGTGGACCAGGAGTCAGGTTTGGTAAGCCAGTGGAGCAGTACGTCTGTGACTGCGAGGAGGCAGAATGGAAGTTCGCACACACTGGTAGATGGAAGTCATCTAAAACTGGTCCTAAACCTGGGCTGCAAACCCGTTTAACGATGCGGAAAAACCGATATCCAGATTTGGCTAAATGTGGGGGAGGGTTGTGCAATCCACTAATAATCACATTGAAAAATCCAGAATTGGGGGACAGTGGACTATACGTGTTGAAAGGAGGGACATACGATATTGAAAGCCCACAAGGGTTGTTTAAGATTGTTGCTAAACCCTCTGCTAACAAACAGGAATCCACTGCTGATCAGGTTGGAGCTGAAGCTGACACTTCTTGGGAGGGTGTGGTAAAACGGGAAACTGGATTCTCGGAGTCTAATCTATGGCTCCAATGGGTACAGTATACTGCCACAAACATGCACAGTACAGATTGTATAGTGTGTTCTCAACCTAGGCCTATGCCCACTCCTGTATGTTCCAGAATCAGACCAATAAGTCCTATATTCAAATGTATACTGGAGCTCTTTGTCCTGCAGACTCAGCCTGTCCACCATACTTGTCTAGAGTTCCAATGGGATTATCCGCCAGCTACCTTGAGCACGCCACCTCCATTTATGGTTCCAGATGGTACATTTGATTGCATAGTATCAGAGATAACGGGAAGGATAAAAGTAGGTGACATTGTAGGAGTAAACTGTACCACAGTTCAGTTCGCTAATGTCACTCGATATTCAAGTGTGTTGAATCAGACGATTTCCAGAGCCGACCTCTGGTGGTGGTGTGGAACTAAGGTTATTTATCCAACGCTGCCAGCTAATTGGACGGGTACTTGTGCATTAGTGCAGCTTATCATGCCATTCTATGTCTTTCCAGTAAAGGAGACCACATTTCAAGACTTGATTACACCACATCCTCACGTCGCCAGGAGAGCGAAGAGATCCGCTAGTCCTACGGGCTCATTTGATAGTCATGTGTACTTAGATGCCATTGGGGTGCCCAGAGGGGTGCCTAATGAGTTTAAAGCCAGGAATCAAATTGCGAGCGGCATAGAATCCTTTTTCTTCTGGTGGGTGACAATAAAAATGTAGACTGGATTAATTACATATACTACAACCAGCAGCGATTCATAAATTTCACCCGGGATGCCAAGACAGGGCTCCACGAGCAGTTGGATAAGACTAGTTTGATGGCATGGCGAAATAGAATGGCACTGGACATGATCTTGGCAGAGAAGGGAGGAGTCTGTAGAATGTTTGGATCTGCCTGTTGTACTTTCATTCCCAATAATACAGCGTCTGACGGATCGGTGTCCAAAGCACTGGCTGGACTGACAGCTCGAACCAGCAGCTGGCAGACAACTAAGGCGACGACAATCCTCTCACCAACGGGTTTGTCAGTATCATAGCACAACGGAAAAGTGCATTCCTGTCTGCGTTAACCCTTCTTGTGTTACAGTCATGATCTAGTCCACTACGGATGAAGCTGCATCTCCTGCATCCTTGGATTCCTGCAGGGATTGATCGATATTGTGTTTAGTGAGACTAGTATACAGGGAAATCGGTAGCGAGTAGATGATGAGGGACAATCACTGTTGACGGATGTGACTGTATGATAATTTTTCTGCCTTTGAGAGATGCTCACAGTGAACTGTGAGCAAGGAGGGAATTGTTAGGGATTTAAGCCAGAAGTGCACCCCTAGTCATAGAATTATAGTACGTGTAATAATGTTTAGTGATAGAATTATAGTTTGTGTGATGTTAGATTAGTTATTACATTAACATGTTAGATGAAGTGAATACAATGTGAATCAAACACAATTCATAGTCATTTAAATCATATAAACACTGTACACATTAACATTCTGTCACAATGTGATGTTAAAACCTGGGGACGGATGTCAATTGCCGTTCTTTATGGATTTCTCCCAATTTTATCCCCAAAAAGGGTTTTTTGGGAGTTTTTTCTCCTGTCAGGTAATAAATGAACAACTTAATGTAAGGCAGCCGACTGAGGCAAATGTCTTGAGAATTGAACCGCATGAACTGTTTTAGATCTTATGACGAAGTGTGATGAACGGTGATCATTAATGATGGGTTGTTGTAATGAAAGTGTACTAGTTATAAGATGAAGACTTAAACAATGTATGCTTTGTTAAATTCACTCATTGAGGCATAAAGCCACTTTATCTGCATTGAGTGCATTGGAGTGTGAGGGACAGCTAGGACAGAGAGGTTTCAGGTTACAGCTGCAGCTTCACACCTCAACGTGGAAGGGACAATGGAGGAGGTGACCCTTTGGAGAAGAGGCCAATGACATTCAAATGCACCAAAGAAGACACACCTCAAGAGTTTTCAAAGGACCAAAGCGGGGAAAAGACTGTTAGAACTTCTCCTGCAGCCGCGTTGATAAGTCACTTCAGACTTGCTCAGAGGATTCTCTATTTCGCGAAATATTCCACTGTTCGCTTAGTATTTCACTTTGTAATTGTAATCCCTATTACGTTGTTCAGTTATTAAATAACTTTTGATTTTTGAATTTAAACGAATTGACTCATTCGTGTCCTCGTTTCCGGCCGGGACGAGAACAGAGGATTGAGTCCTCCCTCGAGAGCTTCCGAAACCTTAACAGCTCTTTGACTGAGTGGCTGCGCTGCCCCCCCCCCCCCACACTCCTGCCTTAATGCCCCGTTTTGTCTCGGGGTTAAAATACCCTCGGCTCCGATTCCCACTGAGGCCCATCCATGAAATATTAAGAGGCGCTTTGTGAGCTTAAAAAACCGGGTGCTGATCAGCTTCCTGGTGGCCGTTAAGAGGCCCGCTGCACTCCGTTAAAGAGCTTTTACGTATGTGGCTTACGGGGGTCACAGACCGGCACCCTGCCAGACTAAAGTGGTCCGAAAACATGACTCATCCCATCAGTCAGCTCTTTTTTTTTTTTTTCTCCCTCCCTTATTTGTTTGTCGGTCAGTCGGAACCTGACCGGCCTGCTCGCACCGGCACTTAAAAGCCACCAATTATACACCGGCGGCGAAGAGCGGATCACAAGGGCTCGCCGGCGATTATGTCAAAAGCGGCAGCGGGCCTGTTGACAGCAGTCGGGTTGGAGGATCCAGAGGTGCCGCCCCCCCCCAAAAGGCCCATATGGAAGCCATCAGTGGGGCTGTGAGAACTGGGACTTTTCCTTCTCCTCCCCCACATTCTCTGTACTCCTCTCTGGGACGTTCCACCGCAGTATAATCGGAAGAGCTGATAAAGCGAGCCGTGCAAACGGAGCAAGTCTCCCATTACGCGGCGCCGGGGGAGCAGGACTCGTCAAACAAAGTCAATATTAGGCTCATTATTTGCGGGAGCGGAAGACTTCTTCTGATAGAAAAGGCCCAAACAAACCCCCCCACACGGGAAGCCAGAGGAGTCACAATAACCAGACCTCCCGGTTGCCCAGACGTCACACGGGAAACGAACATTAGAGGAGAAGCCCGCGCCTCGACTCGCTGGGCCTTTGCCGCTGCTCGAATGTGCTAAACTTGACCCGTCTCACCGGAAAAAAAAAAAGTGTCGAACACAAGGAACCGGAAGTCCGGCGAAGGAGCCACTTACCCGAGATCTGTGCAGCGGGTTGTCAAAGTTTGTCCCCTCCGGTGCCAGCAGCAACCAGCCCCCGTATATAGGCTTGGCCTGGAGAAGGAAAACACAGCGGGCACTTTAACGTTCACCTTTTTTTAATTCACATTGCGTCTAAATTGTGTCCCCGTATCGCACGGGACCGCAAGGACGCGCGGCTTAGCGCGACGCGGGGAAGGTGTGCATCAGCCTGGCTGCGTTCCAGAGCACCCTGGGGAGAAAAAAGGAAAAGGCCGAACACATGATTTTCCCTCTGATCCTCTAAGTGGGTGGAGGTGTGTGTGTGTGTGGGGGGGGGGAGCAAAAGGCACAGGTTAGCAAGAAAAACCGTGGATGAGAAACAGAAGCAGCACAGAGCCTGGGAGTTTTTTTTTTTTTTCCCTCTCTTCGTGGTTCTAGATTTGCAATTCAAACTCGCGCGTTGAGGAAGGCGAGTCGGGCCCTTTGCGGCCGCTCTTTAATCGCTCGGGTGCGATCTTGAACTTTTGCCACACCGGCAAAGTCGGGCCCTTGTTTGCTCAGCGGCTTCCCAGCCGCTGCAAGGTTGTGTGCACAAGAGCGCACCACCTTTTTTACCTTTTTACGAAATGTGTTTGCGCTCGGCCCTCACTTCCAAAACGACGACTGGAGTCACAATAGTTCAAAGCCGCCTGGCACCTCCGTGCCCACCGATCACGGGCTTAGATTACAGCCACGACGTCATCTCATGGGTAGAACCCACTAAAGAGGACGTTTCTCTTTTCCTCGGTGGTTTGGTAGAATATCGGGGGGTTCCCATCGGAGGCCCAGCTGTGACCTCTGACATTGACGAGCGCTTTCAGACCGGGAACACTACCTGACTTTTGAAGGACGGGCCTGTTAGAGGAGATGTTTGATAATGGGACTGCAGGTTGAAAGAAGTGTTGAGAGGAATCCCACTAATATCGGGACACCAGCCCCCCCCCCCTTTAGTCTAACTTGGGCCGAGTGTCCCGTCTTTCCTCACATGATCCGACAGCGGCACAAACGGCGAGTCCTCCTGGGAGAGACGAACGGTCGAGATGGATCTGGACCATTATTTTTACCCTTCAATGATTCTGTCGATAAACAAAGCCATTTGAGATGCCCCACTGCCCCCCTGCCCCCCCGGCCCCGCCTTCTTAACCCCACAGGTGAAACTGCACCAATGGGGCTCTGCTCTTGGTGGAATAGCATCGGCATCTCCTCCGTATCTTCTAGTGGTCCGACTCCAAAGAACAAGACTGGCCTGTGACCACTGCTGTTCAACCTTTCACCGGGGGGGGGGGTTCAAAGGCTACGGTCGATAGCCGGTGGGTCAGAAATTCCACAGAGAAGAACAAATAACTGCGAGACAATTTCCATCCCAGCAGAGGAGGTGTCGGCCACCAAGAAGACCAAGGGAGGCGTCGTTCACTTCAACGCGCCGGAGGTTCCCTTAAACATCTCACCCAGGGGAGCCCGTCGCCACGGAGACGACCGACCATCAGATGGTGGCCCGATGTCGCCGTTTACAAGCCACTCGCCGGGACGTCTGGGTTTGTGAACACGGCCGATGGGACGCAGCAGCAGCAGGAGGAAGGAAGGAAGCGCTGCGGAGGCGTTGCAGCACGAGGGGCCAAATCAAAATGAAGATTTCACAGACTGCAACCTCAAAAGGCGCGAGCCAGCGGGGGCAGGTGGAGGTTCTGGGTGCATGAATTGAGGTCAACATACGTCCTTGGGCTGGGAAATAATTATGTCTAATAAGCCCCAACCTTTGCTCTGCGTGGGACATTCACACACTCTTTCACTATCGCTTTGACAGTAATATAGGTACTATGATGCAGCGTCTGATTGGAATCTGCATGTGTGTGTGTGTGTGTGTGTGTGTGTGTGTGTGTGTGTGTGTGTGTGTGTGTGTGTGTGTGTGTGTGTGTGTGTGTGTGTGTGTGTGGTTCACCTGGTTCAGGTCTTCGTCGTTCAGCAGGTGGGATTCTCTGGGCTTGAAGCAGTTCTGGCATTTGCTTTTGTTGAAAATGTTGGCTTGAAATTTCCGACATGAATTGTCTTTGAGTGACATGACGACGCTTGATGAGGCAAAAAACAAAAACAAAAAAAAAACAGATCAACGTCAACTTACAGCCGGTGAAACATCGCACGTTTCCCCGAGAGAAGCCTGAAGTGCATCTGATAGGAACCAGTGGCTCGTTCACCTGTCCGGTTACCTGAGGCGCAGAATAACCTCCCGTTAAGTGTCACCTATGATTGGCATCTCGTCCGGGAAGGGGGGGGGGGGAAGAGGGGGGGAGAGAACCGCCTCCCGCGGCCAACGCCGACCTGCAAACTTTTTTGGGTTTTTTTTTTTTCCTACGAAGTTCTCAGGTGAGTTTCTCGCAGGAGCGGACAGGTGTGCGCGCGCGCGCGCGAGCTCTCGTCCTTTAAAGACGCCCTCCGACGCGGTGTCGACGTTTCGCAGGTGACGTCCCGGGCCTCCGGCTCACGGCGAGGGTCCCGACAGCCTCCATCGGGTGCGGAACGGCGAGTCCACTCCGTCTCTCTCTCTCTCTCTCTCTCCCCCCGTCCTCTTCCCTCGCGGGTGACACCGCATTCATCGCCGTTAGATCGTTAGATCTCTCTCTCTCTCTCTCTCTCCGGGGGGGGGCGATCACCGTTGTCCAACTTTAGAAACAAGCGCCATCGACTCGGCCGTCGCGCCGCTGGAAGCCTCGCGTCCGGTGCTCCGTAGCACCGTTCTCTCCCCCCCGCTGGCTCCGGTTCGAAGTCTACGGGTTGATGTGTGTGTGTGTGTGTGTGTGTGTGTGTGTGTGTGTGTGGGGATGTTTTTTTTTTTTTTTTTGTTGCGTGGAAATCCTACAAGGGGGAGGTGCCGCTCGGGGGGAGAGAGTGCGGAGCGGTGAGTGACGGGCCGCCTCAGCCAATCACGCACGCCTACTTCGCAGGGCCGTGTGTGGACCGACCAATAGGAAGTCTCTAAAATCTCCCGTGCTCTCGCTCATGCTAGGTGGGCTTTAAAGGGCCCGTGATAACAAATAACAACGTCTCTGTGCCGCTGTGATGTTGTTCAAATTAGCCTGAGATAATATTTGTCACTTCCGAATGAAAAGACCACGTTTATTCAGAAGAGAGATTGTTTCTTTAGCTGATGTTTTTGTCGAGAGGGGAGGTTGTTAGTCTTTAAAATCCATAAAAGGGCAGTAGACCATTAAAAAAAGTAAAACTGGGGAAGTTATTTTCTCCAAACATTTCAGAGTATCCAACCGACTAAAAAGTGACATTACTAAACCGTAACAGTCTAAACGGCGTTGCCTTAGATGAAAATAATATCTTATTACGTTACTTGATACACACTACATATAACTTTAATGATAATAACACCTTGATTATTTGAAGTTCAAATACACTATGACCTACTTTTAAATAAATGAGAGCAGGTGAACAACAACTCAATACATCATTAATCATTTTTTACACAAGGACTATTATTAAATTACATTTAGTTCGATGCAAGTTAAGAAAAACAACATCTGAAATACAATTCCCCAATACAAGCTTAGACAAAGCCTGTAAAATGTTCATTTTAAACAGGGAGAAGGGTCCCCGAGAGGTGTTTCGGTTGGAGGCTCCAGAGCACCATCTGTTGGCCTAAAATAGGCAACAGATCTGACTGTGAGACGGAAAAAGAAATAAAACCATGATATAAAAAAAACGTGTCAGAGCAAAACCAAATGTGAATCCAGGTGAGGTAGAAGGGAATCGAGTGAACTGGGAAGTGAAAATATGGAGCGTAAATCAAGGTTGTCCCTTTAATAGAACGTTGACATGTTTTGCAACATGTTGGATCACCACTTTGCTGTCTTATCAAAGCTTTGCTCACACTAGAAAATCCATATTTATTTTTGTGATAGCGGGTAAATGTCAAAACACTGAATGCTTTGATCGTCCCCTGGTTGTCCTTTAGGACCCCTTTGCGTCTCTGGATTTTGACAGATCGACACGATTAAAAGCAGATCAAGAGGGGCTGATATTCATTGAAGTATTTTTTTTATTAATAGTCCTTTTCCAAGTTAGTGATCTGAAAACTAGTATTATTCTGCCAGGTTCACCTAAAAATACTCCTTGTTGCAAACATACAACCTGATTTATTGTGTCAATAAAAAGACATGGCCTTTTTTAAATTGTAGGAGGGAGATTTTATTTGGTGTGATGGGGGAGCAGTGTCAAGGTGACTTATACATTGATTGATGACTTAAATCAGGAAAAAAAAAAGTAAAATCCTTCTAATTATTCCTTTAATAACCCTCTTTAGCACGTTTCATTGATTTGGTGGAATAAACATTCTCAATAATGTTCTTTTCATTTTTATGTTCAACAAAGTGTGAATCCCCTAAATAAATAAAATAAAATAATGTAACATGTAAGTAACAGTGAAGTAACAGTGACAACACTGAGTTGTTTCATATTATGTCTCAGAATTACATTGATGACAAGATATTAACATTTGATGTACTGAAACACGTCGGGTATCATGACGCATTGTGCTCAATAAGCTTCATAAAGCTTAATAATCCTGATCTCCAAAGGTTTTCACTTGGGATAGAATCATTTGAAACCGCTGTCCAGCCGTTTCCGACATGAATGAGTGACTTTAAACATAGTGACCTCGCTCAAACGCTGTGTTCTGCAGTCAATCATTTCCTAATTTCCAGGAGGCGAGCAGGGAAATACTTCTTCGTACACGTTGAGACATTAACCACATGTTCTGTATCCCTCCCTCTCTAGTTATTTTGGACATTTCAATAATGTAGCAAGTTGAGTTCTCGTGTTCATATCTGCCGACGTATTATACATCTCAAACATTATTACAAGTCTTCATAAACTAAACTAAATCCGTCCAGTTTATAAGCAAGAAAATATAAAACTTTTGTGTCAAATGCAAAGAAAAAACTCAAGGGGCAAAAAATGACATGTACCGCGTATTAGTAATGAAGAAATGCATTGGGTGGCATTTAGAAAAGATTTGCCCTCTTCTTCATATTGTTACGTTTCCACAGCGGAAGCAGGTCAAATTGTTGAAGGGCCATGCCGAAGATCTGAAAGAACGACCCCGGGGAAAGGTGGCGCTGCAAAGGAAAGCGAGGAGGAATAAAGTTACTCTGTGGGTCTGTTTTTAAATCAAGAAGAAAAACGAGGTTTGCTCTCATCTCAACATTTTGTCAGTTTAGAGTGAAGATGTTTTGTTAGAAAAATGTAAATTTGCGAGAAGGTTTGTCCATGTAGGTTGTGATGCTCTTCTCACGCGTTGCTGTACCTCAAGTCTTGTCCGGTCAACGTCGCTGGGGAGTTTCACTCGTCCTCTACTACTTACAGCTAAGAGCTCATATGGGTAGAGCTTCATAAAACAAGGAGAAAAAGACGGGTTGAGAACGCTTTATGATTATTGAAGGTCGCACTCTAACACAATCTTTCGTGCACTCAATGAGGTATTCAGATACAAAATGCCATTTGAGTGTCATGTGCCGTGCAAATATGCATGTTATCCGTGCACAGCAGCGCTCTATAGAACCAGTGCTTCAGCCTTCAGGGAAAATACAACAATCGGCTCCGTTAGCCGGGAAAAAAAACACTATTTTTACATACGTTTTTTTTTTTTAAACAGACGATGATGAAGGAAACCTGTTGTTATAATTTTCAATCTGTCATGGAACCTTCCAAGTGTGCTTATATGTACAAAGAATCACAAGTATTTGCAGTAAAAACTCTCCTCCAGTACATGTGAATATACAAAAGTACTTGCTTTTGGTTCCAACAAATTAGGCATCGACACTCCTCTGTCCGTTCGTGCTAATGCATGCTGACCATCGCAGAAGAGCTGCAGGATGAAGCAAAAACGTGCGTTGGGGAAATGCCACGGCTACGTTAATCACGTCAAGGCTAAAAAAACGTTTTACTGCAAGAAGGTGTGTTTTAGAAAGTGCACGGTTATGCAAACAGTCAGTTATGCAAACGGTGTCACGCGTCCATCAATGGAGACAACTGCAAGCTGTAACTACGACTTTGGGCTGAAGCAGTTAAATACATACTTCATAAAACAGGCTCATGCAGGGAGTGAGATGAGGCCGGTCCTTTGGAAGCGCACTTAACCAAACGAGGAAAGGAAGTAGGATCGGAGGATTCAAGACCACTCAAAGCTCTCCCCACATACCTTAAACTCTGAGGAAAGGAGTAAAGAACAGGCGACGCTAATTAGTTTACAGCGAGTTATTAACCGAGTTGGTAAAGTGGTGTTGAACAATGTGGGCGACGAAGCTGCCGACGTGCACCAACCTCTGGATCCGTCGCCGGGGGGGAGGTCAGCTGACGGTGGCTGGATGAGGAGAGGATGGAAAACAGAGGAGACATCAAGTAGCAGTTGGAACAAACATAAAGGAATACAAACATGCAACACTTCAGTCGTCCGCTGTAATCTGAATGGACTCATTTGGACACAATAGCGGCAAAGAGAGCGGCGGGTGTCAGAGAGCGGCGGTCGTACCGGATTGAGGCCGTTGCGACCGTATCCGGGCAGAGAGGCCGTTTGGGATGCGGTGAAATGTGTATCTGCGGGAAAGTGAAGCGGCAGACGGATTAGCTCATCGCGAGGCGACGGAATTAGACCGCACCTACTGAGAAGAACGTAAGCTCCTCTTCTCAGTCCTTCGCTAATTGTTCTGTAAAACGCCGACACCTCGGCGCCGCCTTACGTTCGCAGCTACGGCCCAATGAACTTGATGATATCGCACCTTGCTGTTTATAAATCGGAGGCCTCCTGTACATGTTGAAGCCTTCGTCTGTAAATAGAAAGGAACGCCGCGTCAGCAGACAATCATTCTTAAATATCACAGCAGGGACAAAACAATACGTTTCGCCTCTTTCCCTTTTAATGTTTCAAACTTGTGCATTTGAATTTATTGTCTTTTGGGGTTAGAGGACGTCTTCTCTGATAAAGTAAAAAGTGCAGTAAAAATGAATTACGTGTAGTTGTTTCCGCCCACATGCCACTCACATCTCAGCCACACATGATGAAAAGGCTTTAGAACAACCGCAGCACTGCTATAAATAAGCACGGGAACAGAGCAACATGTGAGAGAAGCAGAGAGCAGGAATAATTATTTATTTAATCACTCAAATCTGCAAATACCTTCTTTGATCTATATTTATATCAAGGATTATTTCCTTCGGAGTTAGAATTAGAACCAAAAACTAGGCTCATGTCAGATATGCAAAATGGGAAAGGACATCTGTGTATTATCTGAATTAAGCATATAGGGTGTTGTTTATTCCACAATGTCTAATATAAAAGAGTCTTTGGCCACTAGGCCTCGACATTCCTACCAATGAAGTGTCATATAAATGCCAACTTAAAGCAGATACACGCACGTGGGTGAAAGGGTGCATGAGTGACCCCCAGTGGGGGGGAGAAGAGCCTCTTACCTTTGTTATGGGGGGGGGAGTGGTGACATAAAGGGGAAGTGATGCGTGTGTCTTTGTTGCCAGATAATAAAGAGGAAGAACGCGTCACTCCTGTTTGTTATTCCACCACAGAAGGGGAGCGAGGGGTTGTGGAGGTAAAGGAGACGAGGAGAAGAGGTAAAACAGAGGGGAAAAGGGGGGAGCAAGGGGAAGGTTGTTGCATTTACAGGAGGTGAGTGATTGAGGTGATTCTAGTTTAGTTCCTCTTACCGGGCCGGTGGAAGTGTTGAGGGGATCTGGACAGATTTGGCGTGTAGTTGTGGCGATTGCGTGTCCCGTGATCCCCAGAGGACGCAGGTCTTCTGGGTGTTGGCGTGAAATGTTTGACTTCAAAACCCTCCTTAAAGAAGAAAGAAGACTCAGAGCCAGTGTTGAACGCACAAAACACATTTAGTAAAGTAAATGTATTCACCTCGGTGGTTTCAGACGCATTTCCTGGTGACTAAATCATGAACAGAAGAAGAAAAAAGAAAAAACGTATGAAGCAGAAACAAAACATACTTACAAGAAATACATACAAGGAAAACCACGTCATTAAAAACGTTTAAAGGGATTTACAATTGGTGTAATCTTTAAATCTCTGACTGAAGAGTCACGTGTTTTTCACATGAAGACAGACGGGTAAATAGGAAACAAAAGGATTTGATCAGGAAGGCCCCTGTAGCCGGTTATTCTTAGTAACTGTGCATGCAGACACGCTCTGAAGTCGCTCTGTTCGAGGGAAGAACCACATAGCACACGGTGTTTGATCCATCAACACAACAACAAACGGGGAGCGAACAGCACACACACACACAAACAAGTCAGCAGCAACACCTGTGAGCACCGAACCAAGTTACCTGTGCAGGGCCCCGCCGCTCCGGTCTGACGCCTTTCTTGTCCAAAGTAGAGGAGGAGTCCACAGACTCATAGGACATCATATCGGGATGCTCTATATCGAATATAGCCTTGACTCTGGGAATGGCTGCTAATTCTCGGTAATCAAAGATCTCATTATCTACTTTTGCCTGTGACCAGGACAGGGAGGAGGGACACAGAAGGAGAAGACGGGAGGGGTCACGACAGGTCAAAGGTCAGAGGTTACCTAAGACATGATTTTAGGGAGGATTTAAACTTTAATCCCGCAACCACACTTGGTCAGAAGACGAGCCGTTGAAGTTAAAGACTTTTGCACAAAAGGTGGACGGATTAACGTTAAATCTTGTTTTGATATTTACCCATTTTCTTTTTCTCGAATTGTTTTTGGCTCAAATCTTCCCAGATGTTTCTATGGGGTTAAAGTTCATTCCTCACAATAATCACAATAGACTACATGGAGGAAATAATAAGCATTGGAACGCGTTTAGAATCAAATTTGAAACTGGATTGCCAGGGAATTAAAATAGAGCAAGCCAATAAATCAAGATTCTGGATCAATGTGGTTGATTTGAGACAACTGAAAGGTTCATTCAACCACCTTTTGAAATGCTTTTGTTTCCTCACAAGATAAAAACTAGTTCCAATCAGTCAAGGTCCAGTTGAAAAGATATGGTGTAGAAATGTATATTTGATTTTAAAATTCTAGTTTTATTTTTTTAAATATTTTTGTTTAAAAAAATCAAGATCATGACAGACACTCAGTCCATGCGGTTCCCCTGTACAAATAAAGGATCAATTAGATGTAAATGAAATCAAGCCACGGTGGATTGTACAACATGTGGAAGCAGACGTTTTTACTAGAACTTACACAGATGGTCCGACCAGGACTCCCCGGAGTGCACGAGCCGGGCCTGGAGAAGGAGCTTTCAGACGAGGATGTCGTGGGCTAAAAAGAGGCAGAAGTGTGTGTGGGGGAGGGGGCGGGGGGGGGGTCTGTTAGTCTGACTCATCGGAGGCTACGAAAAATCAAGAGAAAACACTAAGATTTAAACAGGCGGTCATGCAGTTTATGTTAATAAGTCCGTGTTGTAATTAGTTTAACAAGATTGAAACCATCAGTAATTAATAATGATAAGAGCCTGATTTGTCTTCAGATGGGACAATCGTCACACAATGGTGGCTGTCAGCACAAGTGGACGACGCGTGATGCAATTTAGCAAAGGTGTGAAACCTCACATGTCCAGACTAACTTTTATGTATGCATTACAGGTGCCCTCCAAAATAAAAGCTCCTTTTACCGAGGCCCTCGAACAAGGATTGAAGTTATTTCTGTATCAAAAGTGTCTTCTGTGCGCTCCCTTGAAGCCGCACGTCTGGAGATGTAATTGGCCATCCAGGAGAGCAAAGCGAGTGCGGTTAATCTCAAACAGTGAGACGGCAGCCCGCTCGTTCTAGGAAAATCATCAGCGCAACCGGCACGTGCGCTTCCAATATTAACCTTGAGTTTATGATGCGGGAAAAAGAAATCGAGACCTGCTGTTTTTGGCCTGTTGACCTGGGATGGAAGAGAACGTGTCAACCACATCACGGCTGTTTTGAGAGGTTATACGGTTGATTTTGTGACACGGTAGAAATCTTACGGTTGCGTGTTCTTTCTGAGACTCATTTAATTGCATGCACGTCACACGACTCGGGCGTTAACGTACCACGAAGCCGTCCTCCGCTCTGCTGCCGTCTCTGCAGTCCGGGTGCCAAACCGTCGACCCTGCAGGGGCAGCGGCGTTATCGCAAAGAGGAAACCACAGCGCGTAAGAGGGCGTTTTCACTGCGAGCCTCGGCCACTGACCTTGCACGTACATGTCTTCGCCCTCCGTGAACATTTTGTCACATCGGCTGCATCTGGCACAGCTGGGGTGATAGTTTCTCTCCCCCGCCTGCAGCAGGAGAGGAGAAAGGCCAAAGGGTCAGATTAGGAACTTTCGATCAGCAGTACACGCTTGACTATAAGCAGAGATTTCTCACCTCGAGGACTTTCCCAGTTATAAACTTCTGACATGCTTCACACTGAACCCCAAATTGGATCTGGTAGTCCCTCTCGCAGTATGGAAAGCCATCCCTGGAAGGTCACAAGTTTGATATTAAAGCAGATGTGCAAGGTGCCAACGTCGTTTCTAATCCTGACATTTCTTCATCAATGCAAACAAACGGTGAATCGAGGGTCGGCAGACAAAGAAATGACGTATTTACTTGCTGATGTACTCTCCGCTCAGCATTCTCCTGCAGGCTTTACACTTGAAGCAGCCGAGGTGCCACTGGCCTCCGAGCGCCACCAGAGCCTGGCCGTTCTTGATGTCTCTCCCGCAGCCCGAGCAGTCTAAGAACACACACACACACGTTCAACAACATTCTGCATCCATACGGGTCGTTGGTGTACATTCTCGCTATAAATAGGCCTCTTTCTGCACTAAAATATCCTGCTAATCCCGAGGCTTCATGAGTCTGAGTCCTCTATTGATCGCTGTCCTGTTGGACGAGGTCACGCTGAGATGGAGACGAGTTATTGGTCCGGGGGGTTCCCGGCAGAGAGACAGGACTTTAAAGGCAACATCCACCGTCCGATGATCGCAGAGGCAATTCTAAAGCTTCATTAGTACATAGTTTTGATGTGAACGCTTGGATTAGATGTCCAGATGAAACACTCACTGCCGGACCAGCTGACGTCGTGGGGGGTGGGAGACGGGGGTCGGACGCAGCGCTGGCAGAGGCAGTCCTTTCCGCTGAAGGTCACACAATCCCCGGCAGGAAAAGGCTCTCTGCGAAAAAGAGAAAGAGACGATTCTTTGGTGGGCGGAAAAGCCACCGGCATTTCGGCCTCCAAATTCCCACGGCGGTACTTGTGCTCACTTGCAGACGGAGCACACGAAGCAGGCCGGGTGGTAGGTCTTCCCCAGGACCGTGACCACCGCGCCCTCCACAAAGTCCCCGCAGCTGCTGCAGAGCGTGCCGTGGAGCCTCTGGAAGTCCAGCGGGCAGAGGTAGTCCCCGGTCCTCATGAAGAAGCCACTGTGAGCCAGGTCGCAGCCGCACTCTGCACGCACGCACACACACACACACACACACACACATACAACATCTGTTGTATTATTTTTATTAATCTGTATTATTTTTAGCACGTTGTTAAAAAAGGATGTTTTCAGGAATTTGCTTTTATTTGCAATTGATTACTGGTCAATAATCATCATCAATTATTAATTTGAAAGAATAAAAGCCAAAGTTTTTCTCCTTCATCAACTTGTGTAATTTGCTAACATTGTGTTTTACATTTTTGGGGTTTTTTTAAGCATTGGAAAAGTATTTGTGACTTCATGCTGTATTTCTTTAAACGATTAATCCATCAAGGAGATGAATCCTATTTATTCCATCGGTTTCTGCAGTGTTTTTATATTGTTTCCTTCCGGCTCGTTCAGTCATTTGATATCACACAACACAACGTCGTCTCTCTGAGCCTCGACAGAATGCAAAGGACAAACGGCAAAGACGCCAAGGACGGATCCGTGCTGCTCTATTCCCGTCCGAGTGCGACACACTCGCAGCACACGGGGGTTTTATTTTTAGAAAATGCTCATTTTAAGTCAATAATAACAATTATAGAACACGCCCGTGTTCAACAGAAATTCCGCCGAGATTGTTTAAATAAATGACTCACAAGTTTCTCCAAATCATTTTAAACTCAATTAAAATGACAATTTATTTTCCACTGTGCGAGTTGTTGAATTGGATTTTTTTGAAGGTTCACTGAAGCCCACACGGCACTCGGAGTTCCAGGTCTTCCCACCGTTTAAAACACTGGAGGCCCCTGTTCTCTGAGTCTCTTTGTCTCTTGTGCCCGTTCCGATTAGCGGGGACAATGGCCTGCTGGGGGAAATGTGTTTTCCTCTGGAGAAAAGGCCGCCTCACAACAGCCGGTCAGCCGACGCAGAATATTTTGTAATAAATTGAATTTGACTGACTGAACGAACGAGCAGCGAATTCCCTCTCAGATTAAAACAACTGACGTCCACCGCTGACGGTGCCACTCACCTTTGCAGGTGAAGCACTTTACGTGGAAGTGGCTGTTCTGCACACGCAGCGCCTGACCCTTGCACGGCTCCCCACATCTAAAGCACCGGATGACACGCTTCCCCCCGGGGGAACACGGCTGGGAGCCGTCCAGGTCATGGAGCCCTGCACCGGAGGGAGGAACACAGGAATCAGCTGCGTCTTTGACAAAGGATTTATTTGCCTTTAGGAATTTAATGAAGCGACAGTCCTGGAGCAGCATGTAGTACTGTTTGCACACTGCCATCGATCTGCTAGTTTTAATGTCTTATTTTCAAACTAAAGTTACAAAAGAAGGTTACTCACATCTTTTAATGAAGTATTAAACCAAGTATAAGTCATTCAAATATACGAGAAAAAGCACTCATCATAGTAAATGTACTTTGTTACATTCCATCACGGGTCTCTAAGCGTGTTAGCTGCTCCTCCACTAGACTGTTAAACATGGAACACGGTTACGTAGCACGCTAAACTTAGCATACGCGGCGAGACGTTTGTTCCTTCTACTTCGGCCTCTTGCACGTTCGAATTAGCAGCAGGAGCCGTGGACGTCCCCACAATCTGACCCCCGTCCACAGGACCCCAACGTGATCAGCAGAGGAGGGAGGGGGAAAGAATGTCGCCGGCGGCGACGTGCAGACACACAAATAGATGAACGAGCGAGCTTCACCTCTCCTTAGCTTCATGTGCACTCCTGTCAGAGATAACCAGGTGTGTGTGCGTGTGTGCGTGTGTGTGTGTGTGTGTGTGTGTGTGTGTGTGTGTGTGTGTGTGTGTGTGTGTGTGTGTGTGTGTGTGTGTGTGTGTGTGTGTGTGTGTACGCGTTTTGATTCCCCCACACTAACAGCAGAAGGTTGGAATGTTGGGAAAAGTTTCCCAGCTCAGCCTCGTGAATACGGAGGAAATCGAGTCAAGCGCGTTGGTATGTGGCCCCGGATCTGCCCCACGACAGCAGAGATTAGTTACTACGGCAACAAGCATGAAGCAACCAACTAGATTAAGGGACCATGCCTCCAAAAAAAGGTCAATATGAAGCTCTCTGGTAACGATGGTCTGGTTGGGAAGACGCACGTTATGTGGTGCCGACGGGACCGAGGACGTCCACAGCTGCTGGAAAGCGATGGTGACAAAGATTATTAATCAATATCTCATCACCCTGATCAGCCGAACTAGCCTTTGTGCAAGAAGGCCTCAGGTATTTGTTAATGACAGATGGGAGGGACAAAACGTTTCGTTTGGGTTGATGGAGAACACGCACAGGTTATAAACCACGATATATAGACAATGTGTGGTACATATTTGTGTGGTGAAAGTGTACTTTCAGTGCTCTTTCTTGATCTTTGTCAGGACGTGAAGCTGAGACGGTGTGAAGTATTAGCGAATGGTAGATTTAGAAAGAGAGCGAACGGTGAGAAACCTGAGACGGGCAGTTAATCACCCAACGCAGTATCTCCACATATAAAAATATCTATTTAAATGTAAATATACCTCATTCTAGGACTTAAGTATTAGCCATAACACGACGTCACCCTTTGAATGATATCAGCGTGTACATGAACTATTTGCTCATTCTACCATTTGTGTGTTAATGATTCTGTAAAGTAGAATAATCCCAAAGAAATTCAGAGGTATCGCTTTGCACCCCTTGCTGGTTTTAACCCTTTAACAGCTGGCGTTGCACTTTACCTCACTTGGCAACCATCATTGTTTGTGTGGTGAAAACAACACGGTGTTAAACACGAACGAATAACAAGCAGAAGTATGACGCAACCCGCCAGAGCAGTTTGGACAACGTCACAATTGGTTTTGACCTTTAAATCACTCAAACGACGGCATCACGAGTCGCAAACAACTCCTAAGCTCTTGAAGGTAAACAGAAAGCACACACACACACAAACAAACACACACACACACACACACACACACTTGAAAACGTCTACCTTCCTCTTTCATGGCCGCTGGTGTCGGCTCATCTGCTCACTGGATCCCACTGAGGAGACGAGCTAAGTGGGCTGCTGGTTCAGGGGGAAAGGGGGTGGTCCAAATACACACAGAGGGAGTGTGTGTGTGTGTGTGTGTGTGTGTGTGTGTGTGTGTGTGTGCGCGTGGGCTGTGGGAGTGGCAATGTGCTTCTGAAGCTGCACTTCGTACTACTTGTGTGTCTATGATGGGACTCGGTACAGATCATTAAATGATCACATTAAGTGGTATTTTTCTGACTTCTTAAGTCACGTGTCGTTATTAAATAAGAACAAAGCAGACAGAAGATGTTAAATCTAATCCGTGTTCACCCTTTTTCCCTGACGGAAATAAAAAAGAAGTTCTCGCCATATTGCAGACTGTAAAGACAAGTTATCGAGATCCCCGTGAGAAGCACACAAGCATCTGGACGGTTCTTTACCGGACATCTCCGGAGGTATCCCGTCCAACTTCTCACACAGGACGTAGTCGTCGGGGTTGATGAAGGGCAGCTGCTCCATCATGGACTGTTTAGGGATGAGGTAGAGAATCTCTGCGATTTCCCCGTCCTCGATGATGGACATGCGCCTGACCGAGTTCTTCCTCTTGACCCGGTCCAAAACCACCATTTCGTTGCTGTTGCCGGAGCCGCAGATCCTCCCCAGGCTGCTGAGGTTGAGCAGGCCCGACATGCCCGGAGCGCTGGAAGGCTTCGGGCCGCGCGTGTTCAGGCTGCAGACGGACGCCAACTGAGAAACCATAAAGCGGACCCGGATGGAGGCGTCGGCGCGAAGCCCTTTCTCGTCTGAACGCAGCGGCGAGGGGTCGGGTCGACCTCTGAGACCGACTGGCCGACCGGGAGCCGGCTGAGAGAGGACTAACTCCTATCGCACGCCCCTTAAGGAGATTAGGTGAGGTATATTTTTAGGGTTTATCTCGGTGGTAAACAGAGGAGGTAACCTGCTCGCTTCCTTTCCAGTGACTTCTGCTCGTCGTCACATGGGATCACATCGCTCCGGTAATCCGGTTAAGAAGATTACGAGCTCTATTGTATCATCCAGTTACGCGCGCGGCAACCTTTTGATTTCATTTAATGCGCGTCTCCATCTTTTGGATTAGGACTGAAAACAATGATGGACGCAAAGTACTTCATACGTGAACCTTTGCTGACCCTCCTACTGCAAATAGTGCACATGTGATTGCTTTTATTTATCTCTGCTTTAATCTGCTCTGAATCAAAGCTCAATACCAAAAACTTTTTACTTTGTGACTCTGTCACAAAAAGTGGCTTAAAGATGTAGGAGGCAAAATGTCTATAAAACATTGAAATATTGCAAACCTTTTGCTGACGGGAGTAGACGAGTTCACCCGTAGGAATTGACTAATAAAACTAAGCTCACCCACTATTAAACAGTCCCAGTCTGTATCATTTTTAGAGGATTTGTCAGTTCTGCTGCTTTTTACTTTAGTTGGAGCTTGTTTTCTATTTTCATGCAATAAAAAAAGAGCAATTGAATGAATGTTTGATTACTTAAAGGTCACAGCAAGGATATTTGGTGTACACCCAAAACATTTTATAATGTCACGCTTACTGCAGGAGCATCGGCCATATCCATCGTAACAGATGTGCTAAGAGCTCTATCTGCTGGCTGCAGGGTGCTACACACACTGATCCATGCACAAGAGCTTTTTATGTATTCATTCAATAGCAAAGCCCCTTCTTCACGTACATTATGAAACCTCCAACAATAAACAAACAGGAGGTTCAAATGTTTCACTGTTTCAGTATGAAATCATTTTTTAAAAAGCAACCCACACACAATTTCCACATTTTATACGGATGATTCAGTTTGATTGAACTGCTCTATTTCCTGCAGTGGACACCGCAGACACAGAATGTAGAGGTAATGGGGTCAGAGAGATGTACAATGAATTAAGTTCCATTCGAACGGTATGAAAAATGCATTTTTAAAAAGACAAATATCTGAACTCAATTAAAAAAAAAAATTGAAACAACTTCTTCTTAGGAGTTGATGGAAGGAGATCTGGCCGCCCGGTCCTCCTCATCCTCGCGGTGCTCTTCCTCTGCCGGGTGGAGCGGCTCTCTGTCGGGGTCCTCCTCCGCCTGGCGCGACCTCTTGGTCGACTTGTTCAGGAGGCCGCCCTGCAGAGAAACAGGACGTCACCTAAACACACTGCGCTGCAGTCAGCGGACACGCGTGTAAAGCGCCGCGCGCAGGCCGAGCGACGTCTGACCTGTCGGTGGTCGACAACGTTGAGCAGCACCGAGGTGACGATGCAGCTGACGGTGTTGGCCAACATGAAGATCATCATCCTTTGCCAGCGCCACAGCGGGATCTTGGTTTCACTGCCCGGGGAAAGTGGAGGAACAATTGGAGGTGAGTAAAGATCCAACATTCAGCATTCGATCCTCATCTGAAGCATTTCACTCACCTAGACTTGCTGCCCAAGATCTGCCCGACGACGAGATTCGACAACCCGATTCCAACCATCTGTAAGGAGGTGGCCAGGCCCATGGCGGTTCCCAGGGTCGCCTGGGGCACCACGAGGGGGATGGACGGCCACATGCTGGCCTGGAATACAGATGTGTTCCAATGAAGATGGAGCGCCGTCGCGCTTCCCTTTTCATTTCCCCGCCCCGAAGGGCTCCAGTAGAGAAAGAGGACGGCTTCGGCGCAAACTCACAGCAGCGAAGGAGTAGGTGACCCCGAGCCAGATGGTGGAGACCAGAGGAGCCACGAAGGTGAAGGCCAGCAGTCCGAACACCGGCAGCGTGAGGAGGGCACATGCCAGTGCGAACGCGCCCCGCAGCCCCACGTAGTCCTGGAAAAAAAAAACACCACGAGAGAGGGGGGGCGTCTCACACCAACCTTACCTCCTCAATACTGACCTTTGAACTTTGGGTTCAGATACGGCTGTAAGTTGCAGATGCTTACAATGAGAATGCCCACGCAGGCGGACAGGACCAGGGAGCTGTCGTAAACCGCGCCGGCGACGTACGCCGCCTCCTTCTGGCTGTAGCCGTCGTATTTATCCTGAATGAACTTACTGGACGGAAGAAAGAAGAAAAAAAAGACGGCCGGACGTGAGAAACGTAGTTTTACGTGTTTATGAACTTGGTCGCGTGCAGGCGGGTCTACCTGGCATCGGCGATGAAGGGGAAGATGCCGTTGTAGAAGAACATGATGGTGAGAACCAGCAGCCAGTATCTTAGCGACAGGAGCTTCACATCCTGAATCCTCTATACACACACACACACACACACACACACAAACAATTAAATGTATATTCAAACAGCTTTTTTTTTTTTTTTTTTTTTTTTTTAAAGGTACAGTTCGTACCACTTTGCGGGACTCCTCTCGGATGGCGCCATCCAGACCCAGCTGCCTCATGCCGATCTTGTCCAGGGCACTGACGACAACGGCGGACACAAAGCCCAGCACGCACAGAACGGCACCTGGTACGGATCGCGTGGGAACGCCGTTAGTTCAACCTTTTCCCCTGGCGTACTCACGCCGTGGCCCTTTTTTATTAACCACCTACCACCCCAGAGCGTCCACTGCATGCCGTGCTTTTCTTCAAACTTCTGGGTGAGGAAGAAGTTCAGGACCGAACCCAGTCGAGAGAAGGCCAGGGTCAGGCCGAACGCCAAGGCCAGCTCCTTCCCTTTGAACCAGAAGGCCGTGATGCGGTTCTGAACGACTGATGGGAGGAGAGCGGTTAGTGGGCGCGCCATCCGAGTCGACGACGGCACGTAAGAGACTTTGGGGGTGGCGGCGCCTCACTGGTCAGAGATCCGTTGCCCGAGCCGAACAGCAGTCGCCCCGTGAGCATCAGCGGCAGCAGGTAAGGGGTTCCTTTGAAGTGGGAACCCAGAGCGAACAGCGACGAGCCCAAAACGCACAGAAAGGAGAACAGAAACACTCCGACTGCAGAGGAAGCACAAAAGGTCGAGCCATCGATCGCACGTTACAATCAGCCGGACCGATTCGCACGTCTTCTTTGTGGACTTACAGCGGTTTCCCAACTTGTCGATCAGGAACCCCGCCATGATGACCACCACCGCATTCCTGTTGATAAGATAACAGAGAAGCTTTAGCACCGTTCTGATCAGCCATTGTCCGGGCCTCCGCGTCCAGCACTCACGTCCAAGCGTAGATGGCGTAAAGAAGGTTGTACTGCTCGGGGTTCATCCCCAGTCCCAGCACGCAGTCCACCGTGCCGTTGACTACCGTCGCATTGGAGCACGTCAGGTTCTGCAAGGCGAAGGGAAGCCGGGGATTTAGGTTATGGTCTAAATAGCCACAGGCCGATGACACAGACCTACTCAAAAGTGAGATAACTTGATTCTGACGGTGTCTTTAAGGTGGTTTTCGACCTCCCACTCACCCCCTGGAACTGATCCTGCAACACACTGGGGATGTCGAAGCAGAAATAAGAGCCGAATGTCAGCAGGCAGTTGAAGAACAGCACCAGAAAGCGGTAATAAACTGTGGGGAACAACACAGCAGAATGGTTGTTTCTCCTGGAGAGTAACCTTCATTCGAGAGCCGGAAGAGAGAGACAGAGACAGACACTCGACGCGTTCGGTGACGCGTGCACCAATAGCAGCATGTTCAGTCAGATTTTCCTTCAATTTATCCGCAGAATTTAGTCCAAACCAGAAAATACGTGAAGGGAAGACGCAAAATCTCATCTTCATCTCTTTTTAAACTATAAATGATCTAGAATGCTTCAATCTGAAACGTTAAAGTACACTAATGAAAAGGGATCCATTCATTTCAATGGGCAAAAAAACCCCAAACAGCTGTTTCAGAGAAAGAAGTTAACGAGAAAAAGCGCAGCTCGTTTCTGCAGGTTTTGCAGAAACGTCCCATCGGGTCACATGACCGACACTCAGCTGAGCGGGCCCTTCAGGAGCCCATTTGTTGAGACCACAAAGGGGCCCAATGCTGGATATGATGACCAGAGTCGTTCCGCGGACAACAGCACGTACCTTTCTCGGCCGGTTGCGTCATGGTGGACAGACGACGGGGACAAACAGGACGGCGGCTGGAGAGAGAGGACACTTCCCGATCCCGTCCCTCGGCGTTGTTTACACGAGCAGCTGCTGGTCCGCTCACCGCAGATCTTACAGCCATGTGGATGGACACGGCGAGGCGCGATGACGCGGCGGGGTGTTTGGAAATCGGCTCTCAACTCGATGCTTCCCGCCCGCCCTTTTTTCACCCGTTCAAAACTTTATTGGGGAACAACACACGTGTTGTATTTCCCACAGAAAACATTCAAGAGCGAATAAAAGTTAAATGTTAAAATTAATGTGCTGTTAAATGTCTTGACAAATATGGAATGCCGTTTTAGTCAAAATTCACAAAATGAGAACATCATTGTTTTTCGATAAATAAAAGATACACCCTCTCAATTTTGCCATTAACGTAAAATGTGTTTCATAAAACTGTTTTGTTTAAACAATGCTTTGAATGGCCTTAACAGATTTTAAATTGTGTTTTTTTAATCATTGCAACATAATTTAAGTTAAATTCCAATTTAACAAAGATCAATGTATATGAATTGGAAAATGTGTATTTTATATATATGTTATATATATATTATATATATGTTATGTATAGATTTCTTTATTATATATATTTTATACTAACCCATAGCCTTATTCTACTAACTCATTGCATTAGCATTTCATTTTACTTTATTTTATTACTTGTGCACTGCTGTCTTGTCTGTCTACTGTCGCGCACTAACCGCCAAGACAAATTCCTTGTATGTTTGGCATATTTTGGTAATTAAATGTTTCCTGATGTGCATGGAATTGACAGTAGAATATTACATGAAGTAACACTCCTAAAATGTGTATGTTAGTGTACATGAGAAATACATTTTTTCTAGTCTTTGTGCACTACGAACCCTTCCCCTTCGACCAAAGGGATTACCCATAAATCATTGCGATGTGCCGTTAAAATGGGACATCAAGAGGGTGCACATGTGTACGTCATGTCATTTACAACAAAAACAAAGGTGCAGTGAATTGGCCCCTCCGTTCTGATGACGCAACCAGCTAGAAGCGCGTTCATGGTCTTTTGTCCTCCGGCGGACACCGTCGAGCCGCGACGTAAACATCACTGCTCCGATGGTTTCAACGGTATATTTGGGGTCATTGATCGCGTTTTAAACGCGTGACATGTCTGCGCTGCGCAGAGTCAAGGCTTGGGAAATATCTGAATCCGAGGAAAGCGAAGCGGAGACCAAACGTGACCCGAACCGCGAGGAGAGGAAACCAACAGCGACGTGCAGCGCAGCGGGGGGCCACGGCTGCAGAGCCCCGCCGTCGAGCGAGGCGCGCGGTCACGCCTCCGCCTTGCGCCCCCCCGGACCCGACCCACGTGGCACGCCGAGCCCCGCGAGAAAACGCCGCTCCAAGGAGGAGATCGAGGCCGAGCGACACGCGGCCGGCGAGAGGAAGGAGGCGAGGGAGCGGCGCAAGGCAACGAGAGCCCAAGAGAAGGAGGCGAGGAGACGAGAGCAGCGCGCGAGGAAGGAGGCCGCGGAGAACGTGAAGCGTCTCCGGCCGGAGAACCTCCTCAGGTGTCTGACGGTCCGCGTGGATCCAGGTACTGCGTGCTGCCTTCAGGTGCAGTCGGAATTGTCTGCGGCCACTAACGAGACAGGGGCAGCCTTTAACGTAACTTTTTCTTATTTTTAATTGATACTACGAAATACACTTACTGATGACGAAATATGTAATTGATTTTATCTTGTAATCTCGTGCCCACAGTTGCGTACGGGACAAATGATACCACCTACCAGCCGAACCACTAAAGAGAGCGAGCATAAACAATGTTTTTTTTGTTCCAGCTCTTCTGCAACACGGCGGCTCGGACATCCTGCTGGACACCCTGGCTGCCTTTGAGTGGCGGTTTACCATCGAAAGCCAGCAGCTTCCACACAGCATCACCTGGCTCAGAGATTCACCCCAGGTGGGCGCCTCGCACTCCTTTGCAAAAGCAACACACCGATTACATATCTTGTGACACTCCGGCTTCTTTTGCGTTTATTATTTTTCTGCATTCACACATACTGACGTATTCTTTTCTGCTCTACGTTCTCCAGCAGGGTCATTGCTCTTTTTTTGTCTTTTGCAGGGCAAAGATGGCTCTGTGGAGGAGGAGCAGGTGGCTCTGGTGCTCGGTCTGAATGACTTTGTGGACATGGTGATCTCTGTGAAGAAAGTAAGCTTGCTTTTGACGATGTAACGCCCTTAACGTTGATGCCAGCCTACGTGACTGACCTGCTATTATTTTGCTGCCACTGCAGATGCTAGACAGTGGGGGGCAGGAGACTGGGATGGGGTCTTTCCTCAGTCCAATATTGGAGTATCTAAATCGGGACGACAAGAAGTTGGTCACTCTCTTAGTGACACACTATCAGAGCGATTACAGGTTAGTCTGATTCATGGACTTTACCAGCTTACGCTGTCATACTTTTCATGACCACACTCTGATCCGACGCATTGCTTCGCTCACCAACAGGACGGATGCTTGTGGTGCATATTTACTAGAGGAGATGCTACAATCCAAATCCGGGATGGAGAACCTGGACGTCGAGGAGGTCCGGTCACATTGACTCTGTGGATTAGTTGCAGCTGCTTTGTTGTTCCTGCAGGGAACGCTGCACATGCTCCTCATGCACGTTCCTGCACGCTTCAATCATTCACTCGTCTCCGTTTCTCTCCAGGTTCTCGTGTACCTGCAGCTCTGCAAGAACATCAACCTGGTCCTCCTGGATGGCTGGCAGGAGATCACCAACCACGTGTGCGCCGTCACCAAGGCCTTGTCGAAGCGCCCCTTCAAGTACGAAGCCACTCCGGTCATTATCGCGCATTAACCGACGAGGAAAACTGATTAACCTTTGGTGCCTTTTTGACAAGATGTCCTTCCGTGTCTCTCCAGACTGCTGACGGAGCGAGCGGAGCTGCCCTTCTGCGTGGACGGTGCGTGGGCCGGCGGGGCTCGGGTGGAGAGGGACGGCTCCGGGCTGATCCAGGTCTGGAGCAGGCAGATCCAGCAGCTTAACCGAGTTAGCCCCTCCGTGGCCTCCACCGTGACCGGCGCCTACCCGTCCCCTCAGCTGCTGCTGCAGGTAGACCCCGCCCCGCTCGCCACATTCATCCTTCCAGGGCGAACGACGAACGTTCTGTCTCCGACGTCGTCGTTTTGTTTTAGGCGTACCAGAGCGTGGAGTCGGAGGAGGACAGAAAGGGGCTGCTGGCCGGCCTCGTGGTGAGAAGTGGAGGAAAAGAGAGACGAGTAGGACCGGAGATCTCCGCTAGAGTTTACCGCTGCTTCACTGCACAGAACCCCCAGCTGGTGTTGGACTGATCTGTCCACTTGAGAAGCAGATGGACGGATTAATCTGGTCTCTAATGACACTTTGTCCCCACTGGGCTGCTAATGTGTAGATGTTGTAAAGCTAAAATAATGCCGCAGATATAAATATTTATACTCCTCTGAACAGATTTGAGAATATGCTTTGTAAAATATTATATACTGTAGAATACCTTGAAACAATATGTAGTTGAAGTAGTGGAAAAAATGTACAAATGCAAGATGTATTGTTAAAGGAACCATGGTGAGTTTGTTTGGTTTAACTGTGAATAGTCGATAAAATAAGATGCAGCAGAACGTTTTTAATTCATTTGACACGTAAAATAAGCGAGTTTCAAGCGGAAGAAAGTTAATAAATGAATTAATAATTAAAAAAAAGGATCTGGAAAAATTCCACGTGTTGACTACAAAACACATATAAAAGAAATGTAATTTCCATAGTATCAAAAAAAGCAACTTCTTTTGTCCCTGGAGTCTATACTGGAGATCTTAAACACAAGATATCCATTGTGTTTATCTAATCTGGTAGATTATGCTTCATATTTTCATTACTAACCCGAATAGTAGAAATTGGCTATAATATGAAGGATTAAACGTCTTTTCCTACTGCACACTCACTCCCTTCTCATTCATCCCCACTGTTTGAACACCAAACTTGTCCAATTAAAAATCCACTTAAACAGTGGCTTGAAGATTCGGTTGCTCTGAACACTCGGAGTTGCAACAGAACACGTATTGACCTCGAGGTCACGCCCAGCGGCCTCGTTTGCTCTGGTAGTCCTCCGGCTCGGAGCTGCAGCTGTCGTACTCGCCGCCCGGCGGGTTGTGCCAAGTGCACGGAATGGTTCGAGGTGACGTTCGACAGTCGTATCGGACCCCGTCGAGAAAGGGGCTCGCGCAGGCGCTCGGGGCGGGGCCTCGGGCTCGGGCCTCGGTGGGCGGGCCCGTCTCCTGGCGGGAATCGCCGGGCGGGTCCTCGCGCCGCTCCGAGGCGCCTGGGCCGCCGCCGAGGGAGAACACCCAGCCGAGCCGCCAGCGGAGGACGCTGCGCAGGCCCGGGGGCAGCTCCACGGCGTCCAGTACGTCGGGGCGGCAGGGCAGCGTTTGGCGGAGGCGGGCGCAGCAGAGGTACTGCAGCGAGGTGGGCGTCCAGCAGGCCCGGATCACCTTCATGCTGCTCTTAGCCGCTGTGGAGCACACCATGGGGTAGAACTTCTTGTTCTGCAGCCTCGTCGCGGCGACACCTGAAAACGCCGCGAGGCGGTCGTGAGGAAGATGCAGTTTTGGTGGGTTTTATGTGGCTTGGAACGCAGAGAAAACACGCACCTACGCAGCGTCGATTCTTGTAGAAGGTCAGGGTGCCGTGCCAGGTGTCCAGGTGCACTCCTATGATGGAGCCCTGGCCAAACCGGGACGAGAACTTCACTTTGTCCCCTTTGTGCTGGAGAAGTCCTTTTACACAGATTAAGAGAAGAAACAGCATGTAGCATTTATTTTCTGTGACGGAGGAAGTTAATTGTGCAGTTTGTTGGTTGTTCTGTCCTGGTTATTGTCAAGCACTGAACATTGCGCTTGTTATGCTTAACATAAGTCACTTTAGTCAGGGGTTGTCAGTTTACATGCATTTCAAATTCTACTTACGTGAGGTATGATCAGGGACATGCATTTATAGAACCATCATGAATAAAGGCACGTGTGTTATATTAATGTATACAACAGACTTCTATGCCTTCTACTGATTGGTTGTATATTCAACTCTTTCTTCTTTAAACTGGGGAAAAGTCTCATATCTCTGATCATTCATGGTACATTTCAAACTTGCATTCCGTCCCTTTCACCTGTGTAGGAGAGTCCCCAACTGTCTTCATCGTGGCCCAGAAGGCTGCCGAAGCTAAAATTGAACTTCTCAATATTCACCTCTGCAGTTCCAATTCCCACCATCTGCAGCGAGAAAGCGGCAAAAACCCGATCAAAACATGTCGGTGGCCCTCGTTCCAGATCGCCACGCGACAACTCCAAAACCCAAGCGGAGACTCGGACGAAAGCTACCCACCATGTCGGTTCCATAGACGGGCGAGGTCATCTTGACTTCCCAGAAGTGCTGGCCGTCTGTGAGCTCCTTGGTGCCGCGGATGGCCGCCGTGCCACAGCTGTAGTCTGGGTGAAAGCTCACCTTCCTGTTGCCACAGCTGAGACGGGCCCCTGAAGACGCAAAGCACTCGTCCCACTCCCACTCAAAACCTGGGGACAGAAACGCACGGACGGACGGATCTGCAGTAGATTTCATCCTTCGTTCATTGAAATGTCCCGTGTTTCCTGCCGTGCTCATGCGGTGTTTCTCAGCACTCTCACCCTCCTCATCCTCCTCCTGCTCCTCCTCCTCCTCCTCCCCGCAGACGCAGTCGCTGCTGAGCTCTTCTTGTCGGTCACACTGACAGAAAGACTCCGCGGTCAGCGGATCAGTGTCGGGCAAGGCGACCACCTCCGGTACTGCGCGAGGACTCTCCAGATAATCCACCTCGCTGACACAAGCAGCGTGAACTTGGAAGTCGAGGCACGTGGCCATGGTCCAGGAACGCTGGCGTGGTAGCAGGGAAAATAAGTTCGATCCAGCCTGAGGATTGTGTTCAGCTTTGTTTAAATTCAAGCTCTGGAGCCTTTTTGTGAAGAATAACCTCTTGGCAGTCGACGAGAAAGTAGGAGCCTGGACGGAAAGGAAACCTTGCTATCTCAACGTTTGCATACCGGACAATTAACGATTCGAAGAGCCAACTGAGAGCCATGTTTCAAAGACTCAACAAGAGAGCCTTTCACCTCAAAGCTGTTCACGGCTGCTATTGGTTACAGAAGTCATGTGTGAAATTAGACCCCGTCCAAAAATACTGCGCCTCCTTTCCTTACCTTTGAAGACCTGACCGTCTCTTACACACGGCCTTTTTAGTCAACGGACAGCCGGAGTGGAAACCTACTGGCACTCGGGCAGAAATATACAGTCCAAAAAAAAGTCTTTTTTGTTTTTTTTCTTCAAATCTTTTCCTCTCCATCGCTCGATACAACTTTTCTTTTCACCACACTGACTGAACAAGTCAAACCTGTGTCGTTGTCCGGCCTTCCCATTCCTGATTGGCTGAGGTCAGGTTATTTTTGGACACATACACGTACGTATCTACTGACACATTTTTGAAACCCAGAGGGCTGAGCTGGAGAATTTCCGTGACAAAAACTTAATTGGCAGCAAAGCTTTTGTATTCCTACAGATTGGCGCGACCATAATACTTAGTCAGCTAGTCTTCATCCTGGATGCTTCCAGGTGTATTGACCAAGAACAGGACAGACTAATATGTTTGCTACAAAAATCTAATTTCTGTTTACCAATTTCACAAACCGTAATCATTATAACGCATTTGTTTACTGAACGCTGGAGCTCCATCTAATAGCATGCGAATGGCCGCACAGAGCAGCTGGTGACTGCTTGCAGGTGAAGGAGATAACTGACATCATTTGGATTAGTTAGCCTGAAGCTGGTCTCACTTTAATTGGGCTTTACCCTACATACTGAAAACGCATCATCTGGAAAACCAGGACCTCAATGCAAACGACTGTAACTTTGTCACTGTTCGGACTGATGCTGCAGCGGGACAGCGACAGCAATTTTGGATATTAAAAAAATGAAATTCGCCCACTGGTCAATCTAATCCAGCCGACACTTGGATTTCCTTGGTCAACTCAGTCGACGCTTGAATTTTAGTGCACGTATATGCTGACACTTACGGTATTGAACAAGTAACCCGAAAAAAGGATATTTAAATAGAAAATTCGAGGCAACGATAGAACTATGTGTGTACAGGAATACTCGTGTACAATAAAAGAAATCTTTGTATAATAAAAATTGAGATGTCTCTAGTAAAAAGGAAAGCCCTGTAATTGAAATTTCAAAAACACCATTTGAGCTGCAAAAAAAACAGATTTCCCAATAGTTCGAGGCCAAGACCAATGTACCTGTGTTAAGGACCTCTCTGACTACTACCATGCTGAATTTGAAACATCTGTACCTTACAGATTTGGAGATTTCTTTAAAGTTAAAGCTATTTTTTCAAGTTCAAAAACACCATTTCTCAAAGTTTGAACTGCCATACAAAAAAAGATTTCTCCAAAGTAAAAGCCCTAATTGCACGTTCAAAAAGACAGTTTCTCCATGTTTGGAGATGTTTGATATTTGTTTAAAATAATTTCTATAAAATAAAGCTTTTATTATGCCTGTATTAACAGAAATGTTTTAATATTCATTTCTGTATTTTTTGCAATTTTTCAAATTCATTTTAGCTGTTTTTATTTCTGCTTTTTCTAATATCTGTAATTTCAGCAAATGTATTAAAATTCCCTTCAACTTTCTGTAATTTCATTTCAGCTTTTTGCATTCCAACGCATTTTCAGCAGGAAAGGCATTTTCTACTTTTAGTCATCCCAAAAAACGTTAGGCAACAGCTCCAGCAGGGGACCACAGTCATGGTCTTGCCTTAGTTGGAACTAATGATAAATCTGTTTTTATTGCAGCTCAAATATGGAGAAATGGTGTTTTTGAAATTGCAATTATATAATTATTACGGAATTTGCTATTTAAATGGTCTTTTCCCCGGTTACGTGTTCAACACCGTAATTGTCAGCATATACGTGCACTAATATTCAAGCGTCGGCTGAGTTGACCGCAGTGAATTACTGTTATTTCAGCTGCTGAATCGGGACAACGTCAGTCGGCTGTTGGTCGATACTTATGACAATAGAGGAGATTCGCATCTTAAATACATGCACGAGAAGGGCCCAATACGCAATTCAATTACAGACTGTTTTGCAATTTAAAGGAGTATTTATTTTATTTGTTACAAAAGCTTGTACTTTATTGGACCGATTTCGCGAGTGTCTTCTATATGTTATGCGCCAATGTCTATATTACCAACTATTGCACGTTTAATGGGGTACGACATGATAATATCAGGGGGATCCGATCTGCGCGTCACTGAGCGCCTCACCTCCAAAATGAAACCAGCATTTCTGAGACTCTTGCGCCGCTCTGTGTCCAGCTAAAGGCATCGCCCCTGCTTTCTACCCCTGTGCAGCATATCACATTGTCTATTGTTATGTCTACATTGTCTATGTGGAGACGGCGAGGCGAATCACTGAGAAGCAACGAGGATCTCTGGGGCTCGAGGACAGCTGTGCAGGCTAGCATGGGTTTGTGCATGCGTTATCATTTAATAAAAGGGAAAGGGTAATAAGAGTTCACCAAGAATCTAAATGACACAATTGTGTCATTTAGATGTTGTATATACAACATACTTATAAGATCTGTACAAGATTTGACAGATTGATTTCAACGGACAAAATTCTTTTATATTTGATCAATCTATTCATTTGAGATGATTTTGATCAAAATGAGTTGGACTAAATCAATTTAATCCTATTTCCTCAATGTTCTTAGATTTAGTTAGGTCTACACATATGTATTGGATGGAAATCCTGCACACAAAAACGAACCTGAGCTCACGTTGGACTATTTAAGTACATCATTTGAAGTCTAAATTATTGATAAAATCGCCACAACCTCCGTAAGATTTGGGTCTAAAGTTTAGACCGATATCTTACGGAGAGTTTAGACTCTTAAACACTGGTGAAGATTGAAAGGCTTTCGTAGTTACTTTCCGAGGGTCGGATGCAGATACCCGAGCCGCCGTTAACGTGAACGTTTGCCAGCGCGTTAGACACCAACGTCACGTGACTTAACCTGTGACGCATTCGGTCCACACGTCTCCGAAGCTGGATGGAAAAACAGGTGGCGCATAGAATGTTATGACGTCACGCAAAGATGAAAGGGAATGCGTCATGGCCTGCGTCACGGCCTGCGTCAAAGAGTTCTCAAGGCTCCAGAATGGATATTGGGTGCATTCGTACTTTGGACATCCATCCGAGTGGAGGCGTTTGAAGACTTCCAAGCGACATGGCAAAGGCACAATCCCGTGGACTGAAGCGTCTATTGGGGAAATCCAAAGAAACTGATCTGCAACCGGGAACATCTTTGCTTCGCAAGAATGAAGACATTTCTGAGAAAAATCTGAATCAGGCAAGGCTTTCTAAACTGGAGGCAGATGTTGAAATGCTAGTTGAGGAACACCGAACTATGAAGAACCAGATCCTGATCGCTGAGAGGGACCACATCAACCTTCAGAGTCAAGTTGAACGACTTGAACAGACCAATGACCAATATCTGTCACAGACGGATCAGACAGAGGAGACACCGATTGAGAGCAGTTGGTGGTCTGGCCTTGCTAAAGGTGTGGTGAAAGTAGGATGTATTGTTGGCATCAGCATGGTGTTAATGGCGCTATATAAAAGACAATAAATTAGCACTTTAATGCCTAACAGCTGCAGCAATTCTATGCTTTCCAATGCAAATACTAAAAATAAAAATAAAAAAGTAAAAATACTGACACCAAATCTGACTATATTTAAATATGGCTATTAGTTGTATTCAAAAGACAGATCCAATCAACTGTGTGACGACCCCTGCTGTGGAGGCAGCAGCCTTCCAATGAGATTTGGTGATTGAAGGCACCTGGGCCAGGTGCCCTGAGATTAGAAAGCCCTGTGTTCATTCATTGATTCTGTCGCTCTCTCCTCTCTCCAGCAGACGTCCGGTGTGGTAGGGCAGCCGCCTGTTGAATCCGGTTTTCCTTTGGGTTAAATGCCCTGGACAACACCCACCATTTACACTTTACCCTCATGCACATCCTACACTACTGATAATACTGACATTCGCATCCCATCTGGAATGGTTATGGTTTTTCGTTGTTTTGTGTGTTAAATAAAGAATGTTACACCTCGGAAACCAGTGTAACTCCAATCTTGTCATGGCCCAAAGAGCCAGGTCGTGACAACTGCAACTCAACAGATGAATTAAATAAGACATCCCCTTCTAGCAGGTTTTGGCATGTATGTGTGGTTGTTTGCCGCCATATTTACTTGTGAGTGTTGTGAGATGCATGTAGTGGTAAAATATATTATAACATTGTTTTGTGCTAAGGCCGTGTCTCAAGTGTCCTGTATTTGACCCTGAAGTCCAAGGAGCAGCATGATACAAAATGTTGCTTTGCAGCTGCGCACTGAGAAGGGAGAGCGGTTGACTCGATCTCGTAGAAGCTTCAAAACAAAGGACTCCTGTTCATGGCCTTGGTTCATATCTTATTCGGAGCTTTCGTTTTTACTTGGATTCTTCTACTACTGGGTTCTTCCCAGTGAGCTGCATTCTGACACTCCTCAACAGTGAAGAAATTATCAAAAAGTGCATGAAACAGAGGCATGCAATTTGGTTTTGATGCGTGATTCATGGCAGCCAGGCGGAATGATGAGATGAATATGCCGCTCCCAGGAAACAGCTCCTGCTGGCCTGATGGTGAAGCTAGGCTGCCACAATATCTCTCTCCAATTAAGTCGCAGAGAGTCTGAAGCTCTCTGACCCGGCCTGGATCTGAAAGGGAAGTGAGCTCGTAAAAAGATGAACGTAAACGATTCTGATCATTAAGCAAAAATAATAGTAAATCATTTTCATCAGGGCCAAGAGTCATTCACATACTATTTACTCAAATACAGTAATGGGCTCTACACACAGCTCCACTACTTCCTGAATTTAAGGCAGCTCCTTGGTTTCCTGTCTTACATTATTGGACAAACTGATTAATCCACGTGTGTCTGACCATTGTGACTCAGACACACGTGGGTTAATCAGTTTGTCCAATAATCTAAGGCAGGAAATAAAAGACCAGCCTTAAGTTCAGGAAGTAGTGGAGCTGTGCATAGAGCCTATTCTATTATCATAGATTGGATAACAAAGTTATCCTAATGATGTTTTTTTTTGGTTTTGAACTTTGCCAAATCTGATCGGATAATGATAAAAAGTGTTGAACTCATGGGCCCAGGCGATTATGTAATAATTATGACAAACCTACCCATAGGGTGGTGGTCCAGCTGTGTTGCGGCATGTTGCATGTCCCCCGTCAGGTGATGGATTCATCGATGGAAATTAATTTCTATTTGGCCACAACAATTTAGACTGGTATTTTTAGACATATTAATGTTATGATTATTACCCCCGTATATAACAAACTATTACGTTAATACTTACCAGATTGCTCATTTGGGGGAGGGGAGCTCAGGTCCTTCATTTTCTGAGTGGGAACCCGTAGCCTCTTTTTTGCCAGCACTTTGTTTTTCTCCATCCGGTTAATGAAAAAAATACATTTTAGATCATTAACGCTAAGTATAACATCAATAGACACTATTTTAACCTAAATTCACTTCATATCTTTGAAACAATAATGGTATTAAAATGAGCAAAAATCAAATCAAATTATTTTCCTAATTGATTGTTTTAAAACCTATAAAACCACCAAGATTAAAAAAATGTAAAGATCATGAACCATGATATCATCCCTATTCTTGGGTGAGCTTTTGCAGAAAATCTGCTCACAACATACGGACTCGTGACACATTATTTATGAACTTGCAGATCTGAAATTTCAGAGATAAATAGCTAGTGTACAGCAAAAATAGGAGGGCAAATCCAGTCAACAAAGTCAAACTTAAATGTATTTAAAACATTTAGCTAACACAAGTTAGCTAATGTTAACTTTAGCCGTTAGCTAACGTTATCCATTAGCTAACGTTGACATTAACCGTTAGCTAACGGCTAACGTTAACATTTGCCGTTAGCTAACGTTAACATTAACCGTTAGCTAACGGCTAACGTTAACATTTGCCGTTAGCTAACGTTAACTTAGCAAACCATCCCATTTTCGACAGTCTGAATACAGTTCGGAGTTTCTTTGTCAATTACTTGTTGGACAGACATTACCTAATCCCCACCTTCCATTATTATGATAATGTCAAAAGAATTTCATTCTTACCTCTTACCGCAGGGGCAAAAGCCAACAGGTGCAGCAGCAGTGACCGACGCACTTCTCTCACCCCAACGAAATTACGAATTGGCGCCAAGACCCGCCCTCCAATCTTCTTCTTTTTCTTCTTCTATTTTTATCTGGCGGTTGATAACTTGTTGTTGTATTACCGCCACCGCTGGACTGGAGTATACCCACAGATTATATTTCCTTTATACTATTACATTATTTTTAAAAGCCCTGTATTCTAGATAACAACATTTTTATTTGTTCAGGTCCTATCCCCTGACCAATCCGCTATCCTAACATTAACCACTCGAGGTGAAAAGTCTAATCAATCGTGAGCCATGCAATGAGCTGCTTCGTAGGGCGGGTCTTGGCGCTACCACGTCTCCCGCGCGGGCAACGTTAATAGTAATAGTCATAACGGACTCTTTCATCACACATGAGGTAGGATTCTTGGAGTAACGTGTTACACACTCTTTTACTGCTCTATACAATAGAGCTTTGCTGTGAATTCTTTTAAAACAGCACAATTGTCAACATTTAGAAAGTTCACAAAGGTGTCTTTTGAGCAAATCATGGCTTATGTTTTGATGGGTTACGTTTTAGAACTCCAAATTCTAATTAATGAATTGTATGGCTTGTCAGAAATAAACACCTTTTGTAAGTTGAACATTATGTAAACCATCTCAAATTATTTGCCTGAATTGATATACTTCTTTTCTTAAATTTTGCGCTGAGATAAATTGAGATATGATTGAGCTATAATATTAAATAATGTCTCATATTGAGGCTAATTTGAGAGCTAACACTACTCTATTTTTTCTTTTTGCTGAAACACTAGAAAGAGACAACTGTAAGAGAATCTGAGAACTCAAATAGTGAGCAGTACGAGACATATTTCTTACTGAGATATAATTTAGATCAAATTGAGACATATTTGAAAGCTGCACAGTATGTCTAATTTTTCTCTTAGTTGAGATCAGGAAAAGAGACAGCCGTGAGAGAATTTAGAGAACTTGCACTGTGCTCAATGTGAGACTTAATTCTCAGGAGAGACATTTGAGAAGAATGAGAAAACCACTTTGGTCTCAATTAGTGCTCATTTATATCTAGGAGATGTAAATGTGACATAAAGGAGATCTCATCTTCAATTTTGCTTTGCTATGGGTTATGTCAATTAATAATTTGCACCGGCCACTGAGGAGGATCTTGTGTGTGTGTGTGTGTGCTATCCTCAGCTTCACCTGGGTTCTTCCCAGTGAGCACAAGACGTAATTTCAACGTTGAAATATGGTTGAAATCGGGTTGAAATGAGGTCTGAACGTCTAAAACCTCATTTCAACGTCTTTTCAACCGGCTAATAATGGGATGAAACATCAACGTGCTAGAAAACGTCAATTTGTTGATGAATGTGTCATGTTGTAACCTAAGGTTGAACGATAGACGATATTAACATTAAGATTTTCATAATAATTTATGAACTGGTCGGCGAAATTTGGTCTTCGCGAAGACGTGATTTCAACGTATTTAATATTTCACTTAAAACGTCATAAATATGAAACTACGGACTGCGTGCTGTTAATAAGATGCGTTTAAGACATAATAATGCGGGCAGGTTCAAACATTACTTGTAAACACGTAATTCCGCTCACATCTGTAACGCGCATGCGCGAGTTCTTAGACGCCTGCAGAGCTCCGACCGGACGCAGCACGAAGCGAAGTTACGGCAGCAGAGCGAAAATGAACGGGCTGATAGAACCACTACTACCGGCTCCACTGCTCTGTAAGTACGGGAGTGTTTGAATGAAGCACACATGGAACTATAACCGGGTGTTTTACTTGTGCTGCCGACTCGATACGGGAATGACGGTCCTTTTTTTTAAGCTAGTTAGCGTTAGCGCAGGTAGTTTGCTAGTTAGCTTGCTAGCTTGGAGCATGATGACCTGGACCAAAAGTAAACATTCCAGAATATTTTTTGTGTGTTTGGTGTTGCTAATGCGCACCCATAAATGTTATTGCATTTCACATTGAAATACGTTTTTAAAGCAATGGGGGCTAAATACAGATTGGAAGGGTGAAGGGCTGAATTCAACAAGTTGTGGTCTGTGAACAAGAGGCCAACACATTGTAAGTTACTGCTGCTTAAAACATGATACTGTGTAATATACCTGGAAATGTTACTCCAGAAATGCCATAAGTTGCAGATGAATTGTTATCTTTTTTTATAATGTAATAAGTAAACAATCTATGAATGAGGGTTCTCAGACACCTGCTGCTGTTATTATTATTAGTTCATTACTGTCATCCTAAACCCAAATGACCAACTTTGCCTTTTCCTTGAAGTCTTTGTGCTTTACCCCCTCACAGGTTTCTGTGGGTGGTGGTTGCATCTGACGGAGGTTACATCTGATGGAGGTTGTGCCTGCAGTGGTCCTGCCTTACACTTGGCTTACTACTCTCGATATTAGAATAATTTCTGTCAAAGGATTTGAAAGCACTGTACATCTTTAAGTTGTTCATACTCTACACACCTACTTCTCTGCTGTTTTCCGCTCATGTTTCTCTCGGTTGAAGGTTTTTTTACATTTTGGGGGTTTTGGGACAGGATGTTGCATGTTTACAGATTGCAAAGCTGAACAAAATAAAATGATTTGAATTGAATAAACATGTTGACCAGAGGAATCTGCAATTGAAGGGTGTTCTGTGCACTCCCTTTACACAAAGAATCCTCAGGTGAGGATGAGGGAGACGCAGCTGATTTCAGGTATACTATCCCAACTCAAGTGACTCACAGCCACATCTTGTTACAGAATCTGAAAATTAAGTTCCAATAATCCAGAAAAATGGGCTAGAAACAGAATTCTAAACTAACCTGTCCATGTTTTTTCTGCACTTTTAATTCCATAGTTTATTTCCCTGAAATATATATTTTATTTTTGTATTGTTTTTAATTAGGAAAAGTGTTGTTATATGTATAGTGTTACATTTATAATAAATGCAAATTAATAAAATAATGTGTTTGTCCTTGTTAAGGGCTGTTAACATGACAACTGTGACTAAGTATGTAACTTGTAAGTTTCCAGCGTGCGATTTATCCGTTGAAACAACGTTTAAAAGACGTCTGTGGCCCGACGTTGAAAACACGTTGCAAAACGGTTTAAAAGTGAAGGTTGTTTCAACGTCTATTCGTTGACGTTTTCTGGCACGTTGATGTTTCATCCCATTTTTAGCCGGTTGAAAAGACGTTGAAATGAGGTCTTAGACGTTCAGACCTCCTATGCCTTTCTTTCCCCTATTTTTCTTTTTACAATCTCAGTTGTGCAAGGAGGTAGATGCAATGCACCCCTCTCCAGTCAACATATGCCACCGCATCAGTGAGAACTTCACATCTATTCTCCCAAATATGCTGAAACTTGTCAAGGATTCTGAAAAAACTATACATGGAAGCAAGAGAGGATGCCTTGGCTGAGGATATTAAAGGTACTGATTTGAGCACATACAACTAGTTAATTTTGCTCCATCATTGTGTCAGTTGTGTACAGTCCGTTTTTTAAAGAGACTGTGTACAGTTCCACTGAACTGGTATTGCATTGTTAATCTGTGGCACCTAGTGGGTGTATAATGCAACATTATCTTGATAATGTTTAATTTGTTTATTTCTCACATGCATTTTAAAAGCTAATACATTTTAGTTTATTGTACTGAACCTGAAGTAACATGCGGTAGCCTGTCTTGGAATTTACAGGTTATTTGTATCAACCAACATTCCTTGAAATGCATTAAAATTGTAAAATCTGTATGACCTAGGAATTGACTTCAGGGGTGGACTCCTCCTCTTGCCATCCATATTTAAGGAGAAGATTGAGGATTTCATTATGCTTGGACAGGTAAATACCTGGTGTCCTGCATAGCCACTAGCCATAAGTTAATGTTCTTTTAGATCACTGTGCATGCTTAATCATATTGATCTTGTTATGTATGCTAACATTCTTTTCTCTTATGCAGAAAAATCCTCAAACTCCATATCCAACCGTTCAACTGAAAGCACAAGGGTTGAAATTTGCCCTCTCCAGACAGTGCCAGAGTGTGGTCAATGTCGAGGGAATTGAGGTCTGTTCTTGCACTTCGGTGGATGAGGCCTTCATTGCAGCCTTCTGCATGTACTTTGTCTTCAACATGGCATATCCTGGATACTTGAAAAAGACACTGACCTTTCTCCAGAGGCTCATTGCAAACATCACGGGGGACGGAGACAAATCCCTGCCGGTAACTGTAACTCGAATTGTCAACCTTCTTCATTGATCATGCCTGGACTGCATCAGTGTACAAAATGCTCAAAGAGGACCTTTACTCTTAGAAAACTGATTCATCATATTGGACTTGTACATGCACACAACCCTCATTTCAACATAACCTGTGGGATAAGTAACTGCCAGTCTGCTTTTTCTAAGTATCATTCTTTTAGGCGGCATGTTTATCGAAAACACAAACACAACATTTCTGATTGCTCTGAAGTAACTGAAGAACTAGTTGAACACACACATGCAGTTGAACAGCCCACACCACCAAGTATAGACACTTTGCTTGAAAATTGAAGAGACCATTTATTTAGTTTCATTCTCAAGTGTACTGAAAAAATAATCTCTCCCTCTCTGTCCAACAAGATATTGTTGATGACCTAAATTTTTGATTGTGTTTTTTCAAAGAAAACTATGACTCATTCATTTCTTATCATTTGGATAAGACTGGTTTCCGCATTAGTGATTGCCCAGAACTCGAGCAGGTTTTGTCTTCTTCAGACTTTTTTCAGAAAGCATGCGATTCTATTCGGTCACCATTCATGATAAAAGAGCACTGCAAATCAAAAATGGACATGACAGAACCGATCAGTTACACAGTAAGAGACAATTCAGGAATGAAAATCGGTACTTATTCTTATGTTCCAATCACACAGGTATTGCAAAAATATTGCCAGGTGGAGGATGTGTGGGAACAGATTGTTTTGGATAACCACGGAAATCGAGATGACATTCTGACCGATTACAGTCAGGGGGTGTACTTTAAAGAGCACTCATTTTTCAAAGATCACCCTCAAGCTCTAAGACTTCACTTTTATGAAGATGCATTTGAACTTGTGAACCCCCTGGGGCTAAAAGAAATAAGTACAAACTATGTGCTTTTTATTATACAGTTGGGAACATAAGTGGAAAATATCGCTCAAAGTTGGGTCACATTCATTTAGCCTTAATGGTTCGGCATTCACATGTGAAAGAGTCTGGGCTTGAAACTATACTACAGCCCTTGATAGCTGACCTGAAGATGCTCTCCACAGAGGGCCTCACGTTCAGTCTTGATGAAGTAGAGCACACAATTCAAGCTGCTCTAGCAACCATTTCATGTGACAACCTCTCTGCTCATATGATTGGGGGCTTTTCTATGTCTTTTAATACTGGCCGGATATGTCGATATTGTATGGCCTCACATTCAGAGATACAACATGGGTTTTGTAAGGAGAGTTTTGTTCTTAGAACAACTGAGGTACATAAATATCACGTAGACTGTGTAAAAAATGACAAACAAAGTGCTGTTGTATATGGTGTTAATGGTAATTGTACATTTGATGCGCTGCCTTACTTTGACGTGACAAAATGTCTTCCCCCAGATGTAATGCATGATTTGCTGGAGGGACTTTTGCCTCTAGTAATGAAGTTGGTCATATGCAAAGCTCATAATCAAAAGCACAATACCATAAGTGAACTCAATGATGAGCTGAAAAATGTAAACATTGGGAAGAATGACAGACGAAACAAACCAGTGCCATTGACTGAAAAACTCCTTGGACATTCTAAGATAGTTGGATCAGCCAGTCAAAAATGGTGCCTATTCAGACTATTGCCTTTTTTAATGGCTCAACATATCCCATCTGATAGTCCATATTGGCATGTGTACTATGCTCAGAAAATGTGGATACCTTAATGGCTACAAAAGTGAGAAAAGATGAGCTTGCTCATTTGAAATTGCTGATTCAAGAATTCCTTGGTAAGACTACTGAAGTCTTTGGAAATGTTTTAACACCAAAGTGTCACTACTTGATTCACTATCCAAGACTTATATTGATGTATGGTCCTCTTCGCCCTTTGTGGTGTATGAGATATGAAAGCAAGCACCAATATTTCAAAAATATTGCCAGTAAATGTAGGAGCTTTGTAAACATAACTCTGACTCTCAGCAACCGTCATCAAATGAAGCAATGCTGGGAGTTTTCTTCACATAGGTTCCTAGGTGACTTTGAAAATGCACTCAGCAAAAGCATTAGTATGCCATTTTCATCTCTGCCACGTGATTTACAGAACTCTCTGAAATTAAACCAACGTTTTAAAGATGTGCAGTTTCAGGATAAAGTGCTTCAGCGTGTTTCATATTTATCTGTCAATGGTGTCAAATATGGCCTTGAGGATGTTTTTGTAGTAGGTCATGTACACACTGAAGCCATCCCTTTATTCTTGAAAATTAAGTACATTCTGAACGTTGAGACTTTTTGGGTGTTGTGTGGGAAACTGTTACTGCCTTGCTCTTATGACAATCACTTCCATGCTTACCACGTCAAAGTTGACAATGACACATATTTAGTCGATGATAGACTGTATGTTTCCTTGAAGTATTCTGTGTAAGTATGTTCTATCTAAATGTGTGTTACTTTTTGAAGTATTCTGCCTCATGTGACTAATGTGACTGCAATCTTTACATATTGTAATGTTATGCATTGCCATTGATTAATTTTATATGTAGCCATATAGAATTGAATGAATTGAGATTTTTACACTATAAATGCTGCCATGTTTATCTCAAAACATACATTTTCATTGATGTTAATAAATGGTAAAGAAGCAATTATTGTCTGGTACATTTTTGTCTCCTTAAAGTCCAGAATAGCTTGTCTCTGGGGGGTACCCTTTTAAAGTACAGGAATGTACCCTTTCAATGAGGCATTGCTGTACCTTATAGATTAAAGGTACATTTATGTCTTGCAGGGTACACAACTGTACTTGAACTGGTACAATTTGATAAGGTACATAAATGGACCAGGACTGAAAGGTACACAATTGTCTCTCAAAAGGGTACCTCCCCTTCGACAAGCATTTGTACCGATTTAGGTACAAACTGGTACTTCTATTTTTGAGTGTGCATAGAATGTTATGACGTCACACAAAGATGAAAGGGAATGCGTCATGGCCTACGTCAAAGAGTTCTCAAGGCTCCAGAATGGATATTGGGTGCATTCGTACTTTGGACAACCACCCGAGTGGAGGTGTTTGAAGACTTCCAAGCGACATGGCAAAGGCACAATCCCGTGGACTGAAGCGTCTATTGGGGAAATCCAAAGAAACTGATCTGCAACCGGGAACATCTTTGCTTCGCGAGAATGAAGACATTTCTGAGAAAAATCTGAATGAGGCAAGGCTTTCTAAACTGGAGGCAGATGTTGAAATGCTAGTTGAGGAACACCGAACTATGAAGAACCAGATCCTGATCGCTGAGAGGGACCAAATCAACCTTCAGAGTCAAGTTGAACGACTTGAACAGACCAATGACCAATATCTGTCACAGACGGATCAGACAGAGGAGACACCGGTTGAGGCCAGTTGGTGGTCTGGCCTTGCTAAAGGTGTGGTGAAAGTAGGATGTATTGTTGGCATCAGCATGGTGTTAATGGCGCTATATAAAAGACAATAAATTAGCACTTTAATGCCTAACAGCTGCAGCAATTCTTTGATTTCCAATGCAAATACTAAAAATAAAAATAAATAAGTAAAAATACTGACACCAATCTGACTATATTTAAATATGGCTATTAGTTGTTGTTCAAAAGACAGATCCAATCAACTGCAACTCAACAGATGAATTAAATAAGACATCCCCTTCTAGCAGGTTTTTGCATGTATGTGTGGTTGTTTGCCGCCATATGTACTTGTGAGTGTTGTGAGATGCATGTAGTGGTAAAATATATTATAACATTGTTTTGTGCTAAGGCCGTGTCTCAAGTGTCCTGTATTTGACCCTGAAGTCCAAGGAGCAGCATGATACAAAATGTTGCTTTGCAGCTGCGCACTGAGAAGGGAGAGCGGTTAACTCGATCTCGTAGAAGCTTCAAAACAAAGGACTCCTGTTCATGGCCTTGGTTCATATCTTATTCGGAGCTTTCGTTCCGGATCCACGTTTTTACTTTAGGCAAGACAAGGCAATTTTATTTGTATAGCACTTTTCATACACAAGGCAGACTCAAAGTGCTTCACATTATAACATTTCATACAATAAAGTGAAATAAAATGCAGGAATAAAAAGACAATTAAAAACAGCAAATAAAATTATAAATTAAAATCTTATTTAAATTGTTTAATTAAAAGCAGAGGTTAAAAGTGCAATGTAGGTCAAATTTAGCAGAAGGCGAAGCTGAACATAACAGTTTTCAGTCTTGTTTTAAACGTGGTCAGAGTTGGGGCAAGTCTTAAATCTTCAGGAAGTTTATTCCAGCTGTTTGTTGCGTAGTAACTAAATAATGCTTTCCCATGATTTGTATTTACTCTGGGAATCACTAACAGATTGGTGTCAGAAGATGGCCCTAAACCATGTCGTGATTTATATGTGAGCAGTAGGATTTTGAAATGAATTCTCTGACATACTGGGAGCCAATGTAAGGATTTAAGAATTGGTGTAATGTGCTCACATGTTTTGGGCTTTGTTAGAACTCTAGCAGCAGCGTTCTGAACAAGCTGGAGCTGCCTGACAGTTTTTTTTTGGAAGACCTGCAAGGAGACCATTACAATAGTCTAGCCTACTGGTTATAAAGGCATGTACAAGTCTTGAGCTGACATGAGCCCTCTAAGTCGTGCGACATTTTTGAGGTGGTAGTAGGCCGATTTTGTTACTGATTTGATGTGACTCTCCAAGTGTAAATCTGAATCCATAATAACCCCCAGATTTCTGGCTTTATTTGATGTTTTCAGGGACAATATAATAATTAATTTATGTCAATTAATAATGATTTGCACCGGCCACTGAGGAGGATCTTGTGTGTGTGTGTTTGTGTGCTATCCTCAGCTTCACCTGGTTTCTTATCTCAACCTGCTTTGCAGCTTCTCGTAACTGGCACGGAGAATGTTCTTCACATGTGTATAAAAACTCAGCGTTTTCACTGCTCGGATACGTCATTACGCCGAGCGCTGAGATACGTGCTGGTGTGTTGGGCCTCCTGCTTGCAAGCAATAGTTAGAGCCAGATATCTGCGGAGAATTGCTCATGTAATCTTTTTCTCTTCTAAATAAATGTTAACTTTTGACTTTAATGGATCAACGTGCTGCGATTCTTCTCATCAACCAACTCGGGGGGATCGGAGATCCTGACACCCCCCAAAAAAATCCCTTCTATACACCCCCTCAACTATCATATCCAAACCACCACCCCCCCTCAAATAACCCCCGCACCCCCCAACACACACAGATTTCCCCCCCCCCCCCCCCCATGATGTTTGTAAAGATGTACAGTATGTAATGATGTATGAAAGTATATGTATATGTATACACATGTGTATACATATATTTTCGATTATTGCCCAGTGACCAGGGTAGGGCTGTCAAAATTCGAATGTATTTGAATATCTAGTTGCGCATTAGACACATCAATAACAGGACAAATTAATACAACGAGATATAACTACTTCTATAGGTAATTTATTTATGTTTAAACATATTTAACTGAAATCTCCAAATCGGTACAGTAAAAATACTTAGTAGTCAGAGAGGTCCTTAACACAGGTACATTGGTCTTGCTTTGGAACTATTGATAAATCTGTTTTTATTGCAGCTCAAATATGGAGAAATGGTGTTTTTTAAATTGCAATTATAGGGCTTTTTCTTTGGAGAAATCTCCAAATTTTTACTGTACAAATATTTATTTTATTGTACACGAGTATTCCTGTACACACATAGTTCTATTAGTGTCCGGAATTTGCTATTTAAATAGTCTTTTCCCCCGTTACGTGTTCAACACCGTAATTGTCAGCATATACGTGCACTAATATTCAAGCGTCGGCTGAGTTGACCGCAGTGAATTACTGTTATTTCAGCTGCTGAATCGGGACAACGGCAGTCGACTGTTGGTCGATAATTATGACAATAGAGGAGATTCACATATTAAATACATGCACGAGAAGGGCCCAATACGCAATTCAATTACAGACTGTTTTGCAATTTAAAGGAGTATTTATTTTATTTGTTACAAAAGCTTGTACTTTATTGGACCGAGTGTCTTCTATATGTTATGCTCCAATGTCTATATTACCAACTATTGCACGTTTAATGGGGTACGACATGATAATATCAGGGGGATCCGATCTGCGCGTCACTGAGCGCCTCACCTCCAAAATGAAACCAGCATTTCTGAGACTCTTGCGCCGCTTTGTGTCCAGCTAAAGGCATCGCCCCTGCCACAAGTGTGACACAAGTGTGTCATTTAGATGTTGTATATACAACATACTCATAAGATCTGTACAAGATTTGACAGATTGATTTCAACGGACAAAATTATTTTATATTTGATCAATCTATTCATTTGAGATGATTTTGATCAAAATGAGTTGGACTAAATCAATTTAATCGTATTTCCTCAATGTTCTTAGATTGAGTTAGGTCTACACATATGTATTGGATGGAAATCCTGCACACAAAAACGAACCTGAGCTCACGTTGGACTATTTAAGTACATCATTTGAAGTCTAAATTATTGATAAAATCGCCACAACCTCCGTAAGATTTGGGTCTAAAGTTTAGACCGATATCTTACGGAGAGTTTAGACTCTTAAACACTGGTGAAGATTGAAAGGCTTTCGTAGTTACTTTCCGAGGGTCGGATGCAGATACCCGAGCCGCCGTTAACGTGAACGTTTGCCAGCGCGTTAGACACCAACGTCACGTGACTTAACCTGTGACGCATTCGGTCCACACGTCTCCGAAGCTGGATGGAAAAACAGGTGGCGCATAGAATGTTATGACGTCACGCAAAGATGAAAGGGAATGCGTCATGGCCTGCGTCACGGCCTGCGTCAAAGAGTTCTCAAGGCTCCAGAATGGATATTGGGTGCATTCATACTTTGGACAACCATCCGAGTGGAGGTGTTTGAAGACTTCCAAGCGACATGGCAAAGGCACAATCCCGTGGACTGAAGCGTCTATTGGGGAAATCGAAAGAAACTGATCTGCAACCGGGAACATCTTTGCTTCGCAAGAATGAAGACATTTCTGAGAAAAATCTGAATCAGGCAAGGCTTTCTAAACTGGAGGCAGATGTTGAAATGCTAGTTGAGGAACACCGAACTATGAAGAACCAGATCCTGATCGCTGAGAGGGACCACATCAACCTTCAGAGTCAAGTTGAACGACTTGAACAGACCAATGACCAATATCTGTCACAGACGGATCAGACAGAGGAGACACCGGTTGAGGCCAGTTGGTGGTCTGGCCTTGCTAAAGGTGTGGTGAAAGTAGGATGTATTGTTGGCATCAGCATGGTGTTAATAGCGCTATATAAAAGACAATAAATTAGCGCTTTAATGCCTAACAGCTGCAGTTCAGACTTGAATCACAGCCAGTCAAACTGTCTCCTCAGGCTGCCAGAGCAATACTTTGATTTCCAATACATCGCACCTCGTCCCTTCTAATCAGGTAAAAATACTGACACCAAATATGACTATATTTAAATATGGCTATTAGTTGTATTCAAAAGACAGATCCAATCAACTGCAACTCAACAGATGAATTAAATAAGACATCCCCTTCTCGCAGGCGGCACGGTGGTGTGGTGGTTAGGACTGTCGCCTCACAGCAAGAAGGTCCTGGGTTCGATTCCGCCCAGTGGCCTTTCTGTGTGGAGTCTGCATGTTCTCCCCGTGTCTGTGTGGGTTCTCTCTGGGTTCTCCGGCTTCCCACAGTCCAAAGACATGCTCTGGGGATCAGGTTAATTGGGGACTTTAAATTGCCCGTAGATGTGTGAATGTGAGTGTGAATGGTTGTGTGTCTCTGTGTAGCCCTGCGATTGGCTGGCGACCAATCCAGGATGAACCCTGTCTATCGCCCGAAGTTGGCTGGGATGGACTCCAGCCCCCCCGCGACCCTGTGTGCAGGATAAGCGGTTTGACAATGGATGGATGGATCCCCTTCTCGCAGGTTTTTGCATGTATTTGTGGTTGTTTGCCGCCATATGTACTTGTGAGTGTGAATGTATATATAATTGTATGTATGTATGTATGTGTGAATGTGAGTGTGAATGATGAACTCTCGCCCTATCTGAACTGTGACGGTTCACGTTAGGTGAAAAGTGAAGATAATGCATTTATATTTGTGTGGTTGTGTATGTGTGAATGTGCGTGTGAATGATGAACTCTCGCCCAATGTGAACTGTGATGGTTCACGTTAGGTGAGAGGTGAAGATAATTCATGTATATATATATATTTGTGTGCATGCACGTATTTATGTGTGTCTGTCTGTGTGAGTAGGAATGATGTCACCGTGACCCCTCCTTACTTTTAATCACTCACTGTCTCTCTCCCTAGCTCTCTCCCTTCCTTAACCTCTCACCTCTCACCCCCCCCCCCCCTACGGCAGCAGCAGACGACGACTACCCCGGACGTGTCCCCGAGCAGCAGCAGCAGCAGACGACGACTACCCCGGACGTGTCCCCGAGCAGCAGCAGCAGACGACGTGACAAAAGTCACCCCCTAACTCAATTCCTTCCCTCCCTACTTCTTTCGACTAGCGGCCCCCCCAAATCCCTTCTATCCGTTCCCTCAAATACCTCAACCCCCGCCTATTCCCCCACCACCTACCTCGCCGTCCACCAGCAGCAGCAGACGACGACTACCCCGGACGTGTCCCCGAGCAGCAGCAGCAGACGACGACTACCCCGGACGTGTCCCCGAGCAGCAGCAGACGACGACTACCCCGGACGTGTCCCCGAGCAGCAGCAGACGACGACTACCCCGGACGTGTCCCCGAGCAGCAGCAGCAGCAGACGACGACGTGTCCCCGAGCAGCAGCAGCAGCAGACGACGACGTGTCCCCCAGCAGCAGCAGCAGACGACGACGTGTCCCCCAGCAGCAGCAGCAGACGACGACGTGTCCCCCAGCAGCAGCAGCAGCAGCAGACGACGACGTGTCCCCCAGCAGCAGCAGCAGACGACGACGTGTCCCCCAGCAGCAGCAGCAGCAGCAGACGACGACGTGTCCCCCAGCAGCAGCAGCAGACGACGACGTGTCCCCCAGCAGCAGCAGCAGCAGCAGACGACGACGTGTCCCCCAGCAGCAGCAGCAGCAGACGACGACGTGTCCCCCAGCAGCAGAAGCAGCAGACGACGACGTGTCCCCCAGCAGCAGCAGCAGCAGCAGCAGACGACGACGTGTCCCCCAGCAGCAGCAGCAGACGACGACGTGTCCCCGAGCAGCAGCAGCAGACGACGACTACCCCGGACGTGTCCCCGAGCAGCAGCAGACGACGACTACCCCGGACGTGTCCCCGAGCAGCAGCAGACGACGACTACCCCGGACGTGTCCCCGAGCAGCAGCAGACGACGACTACCCCGGACGTGTCCCCGAGCAGCAGCAGCAGCAGACGACGACGTGTCCCCGAGCAGCAGCAGCAGCAGACGACGACGTGTCCCCGAGCAGCAGCAGCAGCAGACGACGACGTGTCCCCGAGCAGCAGCAGCAGCAGACGACGACGTGTCCCCCAGCAGCAGCAGCAGCAGACGACGACGTGTCCCCCAGCAGCAGCAGCAGCAGACGACGACGTGTCCCCCAGCAGCAGCAGCAGCAGACGACGACGTGTCCCCCAGCAGCAGCAGCAGCAGACGACGACGTGTCCCCCAGCAGCAGCAGCAGACGACGACGTGTCCCCCAGCAGCAGCAGCAGCAGCAGACGACGACGTGTCCCCCAGCAGCAGCAGCAGACGACGACGTGTCCCCCAGCAGCAGCAGCAGCAGCAGACGACGACGTGTCCCCCAGCAGCAGCAGCAGCAGACGACGACGTGTCCCCCAGCAGCAGAAGCAGCAGACGACGACGTGTCCCCCAGCAGCAGCAGCAGCAGCAGCAGACGACGACGTGTCCCCCAGCAGCAGCAGCAGACGACGACGTGTCCCCCAGCAGCAGCAGCAGCAGACGACGACGTGTCCCCCAGCAGCAGCAGCAGACGACGACGTGTCCCCCAGGAGCAGCAGCAGCAGACGACGACGTGTCCCCCAGCAGCAGCAGCAGCAGACGACGACGTGTCCCCCAGGAGCAGCAGCAGCAGACGACGACGTGTCCCCCAGCAGCAGCAGACGACGACGTGTCCCCCAGCAGCAGCAGACGACGACGTGTCCCCCAGCAGCAGCAGACGACGACGTGTCCCCCAGCAGCAGCAGACGACGACGTGTCCCCCAGCAGCAGCAGACGACGACGTGTCCCCCAGCAGCAGCAGACGACGTGTCCCCCAGCAGCAGCAGCAGACGACGTGTCCCCCAGCAGCAGCAGCAGACGACGTGTCCCCCAGCAGCAGCAGCAGACGACGTGTCCCCCAGCAGCAGCAGACGACGACGTGTCCCCCAGCAGCAGCAGACGACGACGTGTCCCCCAGCAGCAGCAGCAGACGACGTGTCCCCCAGCAGCAGACGACGTGTCCCCCAGCAGCAGCAGCAGACGACGACTACCCCGGACGCTCCCGTGACATCAGCCCCGCTACATAAGCACTGCACACCCAGCCTGTCATTGCCAGATTGTTCTTCGCGTCATGCAAGTCTCTCCAGCACTCTACCTCGGACTGATCTCCCGGTTTCGACCCTGCCTGTTCCCGACCCGTTCGTCTGTCTCCGCCCCGGTGAGCACGTCAGCCTAAAATGCAGGAATAAAAAGACAATTAAAAACAGCAAATAAAATTATAAATTAAAATCTTATTTAAATCGTTTAATTAAAAGCAGAGGTTAAAAGTGCAATGTAGGTAAAAATTTAGCAGAAGGCGAAGCTGAACATAAAAGTTTTCAGTCTTGTTTTAAACGTGGTCAGAGTTGGGGCAAGTCTTAAATCTTCAGGAAGTTTATTCCAGCTGTTTGTTGCGTAGTAACTAAATAATGCTTTCCCATGATTTGTATTTACTCTGGGAATCACTAACAGATTGGTGTCAGAAGATGGCCCTAAACCATGTCGTGATTTATATGTGAGCAGTAGGATTTTGAAATGAATTCTCTGACATACTGGGAGCCAATGTAAGGATTTAAGAATTGGTGTAATGTGCTCACATGTTTTGGGCTTTGTTAGAACTCTAGCAGCAGCGTTCTGAACAAGCTGGAGCTGCCTGACAGTTTTTTTTTGGAAGACCTGCAAGGAGACCATTACAATAGTCTAGCCTACTGGTTATAAAGGCATGTACAAGTCTTGAGCTGACATGAGCCCTCTAAGTCGTGCGACATTTTTGAGGTGGTAGTAGGCCGATTTTGTTACTGATTTGATGTGACTCTCCAAGTGTAAATCTGAATCCATAATAACCCCCAGATTTCTGGCTTTATTTGATGTTTTCAGGGACAATATAATAATTAATTTATGTCAATTAATAATGATTTGCACCGGCCACTGAGGAGGATCTTGTGTGTGTGTGTTTGTGTGCTATCCTCAGCTTCACCTGGCTTCTTATCTCAACCTGCTTTGCAGCTTCTTGTAACTGGCACGGAGAATGTTCTTCACATGTGTATAAAAACTCAGCGTTTTCACTGCTCGGAGACGTCATTACGCCGAGCGCTGAGATACGTGCTGGTGTGTTGGACCTCCTGCTTGCAAGCAATAGTTAGAGCCAGATATCTGCGGAGAATTGCTCATGTAATCTTTTTCTCTTCTAAATAAATGTTAACTTTTGACTTTAATGGATCAACGTGCTGCGATTCTTCTCATCAACCAACTCGGGGGGATCGGAGATCCTGACACCCCCCAAAAAAATCCCTTCTATACACCCCCTCAACTATCATATCCAAACCACCACCCCCCCTCAAATAACCCCCGCACCCCCCAACACACACAGATTCCCCCCCCCCCCCCCCCCCCCCCCCATGATGTTTGTAAAGATGTACAGTATGTAATGATGTATGAAAGTATATGTATATGTATACACATGTGTATACATATATTTTCGATTATTGCCCAGTGACCAGGGTAGGGCTGTCAAAATTCGAATGTATTTGAATATCTAGTTGTGCATTAGACACATCAATAACAGGACAAATTAATACAACGAGATATAACTACTTCTATAGGTAATTTATTTATGTTTAAACATATTTAACTGAAATCTCCAAATCGGTACAGTAAAAATACTTAGTAGTCAGAGAGGTCCTTAACACAGGTACATTGGTCTTGCTTTGGAACTATTGATAAATCTGTTTTTATTGCAGCTCAAATATGGAGAAATTGTGTTTTTTAAATTGCAATTATAGGGCTTTTTCTTTGGAGAAATCTCCAAATTTTTACTGTACAAATATTTATTTTATTGTACACGAGTATTCCTGTACACACATAGTTCTATTAGTGTCCGGAATTTGCTATTTAAATGGTCTTTTCCCCCGTTACGTGTTCAACACCGTAATTGTCAGCATATACGTGCACTAATATTCAAGCGTCGGCTGAGTTGACCGCAGTGAATTACTGTTATTTCAGCTGCTGAATCGGGACAACGTCAGTCGACTGTTGGTCGATAATTATGACAATAGAGGAGATTCACATATTAAATACATGCACGAGAAGGGCCCAATACGCAATTCAATTACAGACTGTTTTGCAATTTAAAGGAGTATTTATTTTATTTGTTACAAAAGCTTGTACTTTATTGGACCGAGTGTCTTCTATATGTTATGCGCCAATGTCTATATTACCAACTATTGCACGTTTAATGGGGTACGACATGATAATATCAGGGGGATCCGATCTGCGCGTCACTGAGCGCCTCACCTCCAAAATGAAACCAGCATTTCTGAGACTCTTGCGCCGCTTTGTGTCCAGCTAAAGGCATCGCCCCTGCCACAAGTGTGACACAAGTGTGTCATTTAGATGTTGTATATACAACATACTCATAAGATCTGTACAAGATTTGACAGATTGATTTCAACGGACAAAATTCTTTTATATTTGATCAATCTATTCATTTGAGATGATTTTGATCAAAATGAGTTGGACTAAATCAATTTAATCCTATTTCCTCAATGTTCTTAGATTGAGTTAGGTCTACACATATGTATTGGATGGAAATCCTGCACACAAAAACGAACCTGAGCTCACGTTGGACTATTTAAGTACATCATTTGAAGTCTAAATTATTGATAAAATCGCCACAACCTCCGTAAGATTTGGGTCTAAAGTTTAGACCGATATCTTAAGGAGGGTTTAGACTCTTAAACACTGGTGAAGATTGAAAGGCTTTCGTAGTTACTTTCCGAGGGTCGGATGCAGATACCCGAGCCGCCGTTAACGTGAACGTTTGCCAGCGCGTTAGACACCAACGTCACGTGACTTAACCTGTGACGCATTCGGTCCACACGTCTCCGAAGCTGGATGGAAAAACAGGTGGCGCATAGAATGTTATGACGTCACGCAAAGATGAAAGGGAATGCGTCATGGCCTGCGTCACGGCCTGCGTCACGGCCTGCGTCAAAGAGTTCTCAAGGCTCCAGAATGGATATTGGGTGCATTCGTACTTTGGACAACCATCCGAGTGGAGGTGTTTGAAGACTTCCAAGCGACATGGCAAAGGCACAATCCCGTGGACTGAAGCGTCTATTGGGGAAATCGAAAGAAACTGATCTGCAACCGGGAACATCTTTGCTTCGCAAGAATGAAGACATTTCTGAGAAAAATCTGAATCAGGCAAGGCTTTCTAAACTGGAGGCAGATGTTGAAATGCTAGTTGAGGAACACCGAACTATGAAGAACCAGATCCTGATCGCTGAGAGGGACCACATCAACCTTCAGAGTCAAGTTGAACGACTTGAACAGACCAATGACCAATATCTGTCACAGACGGATCAGACAGAGGAGACACCGGTTGAGGCCAGTTGGTGGTCTGGCCTTGCTAAAGGTGTGGTGAAAGTAGGATGTATTGTTGGCATCAGCATGGTGTTAATAGCGCTATATAAAAGACAATAAATTAGCGCTTTAATGCCTAACAGCTGCAGTTCAGACTTGAATCACAGCCAGTCAAACTGTCTCCTCAGGCTGCCAGAGCAATTCTTTGATTTCCAATACATCGCACCTCGTCCCTTCTAATCAGGTAAAAATACTGACACCAAATATGACTATATTTAAATATGGCTATTAGTTGTATTCAAAAGACAGATCCAATCAACTGCAACTCAACAGATGAATTAAATAAGACATCCCCTTCTCGCAGGCGGCACGGTGGCGTGGTGGTTAGCACTGTCGCCTCACAGCAAGAAGGTCCTGGGTTCGATTCCGCCCAGTGGCCTTTCTGTGTGGAGTCTGCATGTTCTCCCCGTGTCTGTGTGGGTTCTCTCTGGGTTCTCCGGCTTCCCACAGTCCAAAGACATGCTCTGGGGATCAGGTTAATTGGGGACTTTAAATTGCCCGTAGATGTGTGAATGTGAGTGTGAATGGTTGTATGTCTCTGTGTAGCCCTGCGATTGGCTGGCGACCAATCCAGGGTGTACCCTGTCTATCGCCCGAAGTTGGCTGGGATGGACTCCAGCCCCCCCGCGACCCTGTGTGCAGGATAAGCGGTTTGACAATGGATTTTGATCTCGCAGGTTTTTGCATGTATTTGTGGTTGTTTGCCGCCATATGTACTTGTGAGTGTGAATGATGACCTCAAACCCAATGTGAACTGTGATGGTTCATGTTAAGTTAGAGGTAAAGAGAGTGCATTTATATTTGTATATATAATTGTATGTATGTATGAATGTGAGTGTGAATGATGAACTCTCGCCCTATCTGAACTGTGACGGTTCACGTTAGGTGAAAAGTGAAGATAATGCATTTATATTTGTGTGGTTGTGTATGTGTGAAAGTGCGTGTGAATGATGAACTCTCGCCCAATGTGAACTGTGATGGTTCACGTTAGGTGAGAGGTGAAGATAATTCATGTATATATATATATATTTGTGTGCATGCACGTATTTATGTGTGTCTGTCTGTGTGAGTAGGAATGATGTCACCGTGACCCCTCCTTACTTTTAATCACTCACTGTCTCTCTCCCTAGCTCTCTCCCTTCCTTAACCTCTCACCTCTCACCCCCCCCCCCCCCCCCCCCTACGGCAGCAGCAGACGACGACTACCCCGGACGTGTCCCCGAGCAGCAGCAGCAGCAGACGACGACTACCCCGGACGTGTCCCCGAGCAGCAGCAGCAGCAGACGACGACTACCCCGGACGTGTCCCCGAGCAGCAGCAGCAGCAGACGACGACTACCCCGGACGTGTCCCCGAGCAGCAGCAGCAGACGACGACTACCCCGGACGTGTCCCCGAGCAGCAGCAGCAGCAGACGACGACTACCCCGGACGTGTCCCCGAGCAGCAGCAGCAGCAGACGACGACTACCCCGGACGTGTCCCCGAGCAGCAGCAGCAGACGACGACTACCCCGGACGTGTCCCCGAGCAGCAGCAGCAGACGACGACTACCCCGGACGTGTCCCCGAGCAGCAGCAGCAGACGACGACTACCCCGGACGTGTCCCCGAGCAGCAGCAGCAGACGACGACTACCCCGGACGTGTCCCCGAGCAGCAGCAGCAGCAGACGACGACTACCCCGGACGTGTCCCCGAGCAGCAGCAGCAGACGACTACTACCCCGGACGTGTCCCCGAGCAGCAGCAGCAGACGACGACTACCCCGGACGTGTCCCCGAGCAGCAGCAGCAGACGACGACTACCCCGGACGTGTCCCCGAGCAGCAGCAGCAGCAGACGACGACTACCCCGGACGTGTCCCCGAGCAGCAGCAGCAGACGACTACTACCCCGGACGTGTCCCCGAGCAGCAGCAGCAGCAGACGACTACTACCCCGGACGTGTCCCCGAGCAGCAGCAGCAGCAGACGACGACTACCCCGGACGTGTCCCCGAGCAGCAGCAGCAGCAGACGACGACTACCCCGGACGTGTCCCCGAGCAGCAGCAGCAGCAGACGACCACCCCGGACGTGTCCCCGAGCAGCAGCAGCAGCAGACGACCACCCCGGACGTGTCCCCGAGCAGCAGCAGCAGCAGACGACTACCCCGGACGTGTCCCCGAGCAGCAGCAGCAGCAGACGACTACCCCGGACGTGTCCCCGAGCAGCAGCAGCAGACGACTACCCCGGACGTGTCCCCGAGCAGCAGCAGCAGACGACTACTACCCCGGACGTGTCCCCGAGCAGCAGCAGCAGACGACGACTACCCCGGACGTGTCCCCGAGCAGCAGCAGCAGACGACTACTACCCCGGACGTGTCCCCGAGCAGCAGCAGCAGACGACGACTACCCCGGACGTGTCCCCGAGCAGCAGCAGCAGACGACGACTACCCCGGACGTGTCCCCGAGCAGCAGCAGCAGCAGACGACGACTACCCCAGACGTGTCCCCCAGCAGCAGCAGCAGCAGACGACGACGTGTCCCCCAGCAGCAGCAGCAGCAGACGACGACGTGTCCCCCAGCAGCAGCAGCAGCAGACGACGACGTGTCCCCCAGCAGCAGCAGCAGCAGACGACGACGTGTCCCCCAGCAGCAGCAGCAGCAGCAGCAGACGACGACGTGTCCCCCAGCAGAAGAAGCAGCAGACGACGACGTGTCCCCCAGCAGCAGCAGCAGCAGCAGACGACGACGTGTCCCCCAGCAGCAGCAGCAGACGACGACGTGTCCCCCAGCAGCAGCAGCAGACGACGACGTGTCCCCCAGCAGCAGCAGCAGCAGACGACGACGTGTCCCCCAGCAGCAGCAGCAGCAGACGACGACGTGTCCCCCAGCAGCAGCAGACGACGACGTGTCCCCCAGCAGCAGCAGACGACGACGTGTCCCCCAGCAGCAGCAGACGACGACGTGTCCCCCAGCAGCAGCAGACGACGACGTGTCCCCCAGCAGCAGCAGACGACGTGTCCCCCAGCAGCAGCAGCAGACGACGTGTCCCCCAGCAGCAGCAGCAGACGACGTGTCCCCCAGCAGCAGCAGCAGACGACGTGTCCCCCAGCAGCAGCAGCAGACGACGTGTCCCCCAGCAGCAGCAGCAGACGACGTGTCCCCCAGCAGCAGCAGACGACGACGTGTCCCCCAGCAGCAGCAGCAGACGACGTGTCCCCCAGCAGCAGACGACGTGTCCCCCAGCAGCAGCAGCAGACGACGACTACCCCGGACGCTCCCGTGACATCAGCCCCGCTACATAAGCACTGCACACCCAGCCTGTCATTGCCAGATTGTTCTTCGCGTCATGCAAGTCTCTCCAGCACTCTACCTCGGACTGATCTCCCGGTTTCGACCCTGCCTGTTCCCGACCCGTTCGTCTGTCTCCGCCCCGGTGAGCACGTCAGCCTAAAATGCAGGAATAAAAAGACAATTAAAAACAGCAAATAAAATTATAAATTAAAATCTTATTTAAATTGTTTAATTAAAAGCAGAGGTTAAAAGTGCAATGTAGGTAAAAATTTAGCAGAAGGCGAAGCTGAACATAAAAGTTTTCAGTCTTGTTTTAAACGTGGTCAGAGTTGGGGCAAGTCTTAAATCTTCAGGAAGTTTATTCCAGCTGTTTGTTGCGTAGTAACTAAATAATGCTTTCCCATGATTTGTATTTACTCTGGGAATCACTAACAGATTGGTGTCAGACGATGGCCCCAAACCATGTCGTGATTTATATGTGAGCAGTAGGATTTTGAAATGAATTCTCTGACATACTGGGAGCCAATGTAAGGATTTAAGAATTGGTGTAATGTGCTCACATGTTTTGGGCTTTGTTAGAACTCTAGCAGCAGCGTTCTGAACAAGCTGGAGCTGCCTGACAGTTTTTTTTTGGAAGACCTGCAAGGAGACCATTACAATAGTCTAGCCTACTGGTTATAAAGGCATGTACAAGTCTTGAGCTGACATGAGCCCTCTAAGTCGTGCGACATTTTTGAGGTGGTAGTAGGCCGATTTTGTAACTGATTTGATGTGACTCTCCAAGTGTAAATCTGAATCCATAATAACCCCCAGATTTCTGGCTTTATTTGATGTTTTCAGGGACAATATAATAATTAATTTATGTCAATTAATAATGATTTGCACCGGCCACTGAGGAGGATCTTGTGTGTGTGTGTTTGTGTGCTATCCTCAGCTTCACCTGGTTTCTTATCTCAACCTGCTTTGCAGCTTCTCGTAACTGGCACGGAGAATGTTCTTCACATGTGTATAAAAACTCAGCGTTTTCACTGCTCGGAGACGTCATTACGCCGAGCGCTGAGATACGTGCTGGTGTGTTGGGCCTCCTGCTTGCAAGCAATAGTTAGAGCCAGATATCTGCGGAGAATTGCTCATGTAATCTTTTTCTCTTCTAAATAAATGTTAACTTTTGACTTTAATGGATCAACGTGCTGCGATTCTTCTCATCAACCAACTCGGGGGGATCGGAGATCCTGACACCCCCCAAAAAAATCCCTTCTATACACCCCCTCAACTATCATATCCAAACCACCACCCCCCCTCAAATAACCCCCGCACCCCCCAACACACACAGATTTCCCCCCCCATGATGTTTGTAAAGATGTACAGTATGTAATGATGTATGAAAGTATATGTATACACATGTGTATACATATATTTTCGATTATTGCCCAGTGACCAGGGTAGGGCTGTCAAAATTCGAATGTATTTGAATATCTAGTTGTGCATTAGACACATCAATAACAGGACAAATTAATACAACGAGATATAACTACTTCTATAGGTAATTTATTTATGTTTAAACATATTTAACTGAAATCTCCAAATCGGTACAGTAAAAATACTTAGTAGTCAGAGAGGTCCTTAACACAGGTACATTGGTCTTGCTTTGGAACTATTGATAAATCTGTTTTTATTGCAGCTCAAATATGGAGAAATTGTGTTTTTTAAATTGCAATTATAGGGCTTTTTCTTTGGAGAAATCTCCAAATTTTTACTGTACAAATATTTATTTTATTGTACACGAGTATTCCTGTACACACATAGTTCTATTAGTGTCCGGAATTTGCTATTTAAATGGTCTTTTCCCCCGTTACGTGTTCAACACCGTAATTGTCAGCATATACGTGCACTAATATTCAAGCGTCGGCTGAGTTGACCGCAGTGAATTACTGTTATTTCAGCTGCTGAATCGGGACAACGTCAGTCGACTGTTGGTCGATAATTATGACAATAGAGGAGATTCACATATTAAATACATGCACGAGAAGGGCCCAATACGCAATTCAATTACAGACTGTTTTGCAATTTAAAGGAGTATTTATTTTATTTGTTACAAAAGCTTGTACTTTATTGGACCGAGTGTCTTCTATATGTTATGCGCCAATGTCTATATTACCAACTATTGCACGTTTAATGGGGTACGACATGATAATATCAGGGGGATCCGATCTGCGCGTCACTGAGCGCCTCACCTCCAAAATGAAACCAGCATTTCTGAGACTCTTGCGCCGCTTTGTGTCCAGCTAAAGGCATCGCCCCTGCCACAAGTGTGACACAAGTGTGTCATTTAGATGTTGTATATACAACATACTCATAAGATCTGTACAAGATTTGACAGATTGATTTCAACGGACAAAATTCTTTTATATTTGATCAATCTATTCATTTGAGATGATTTTGATCAAAATGAGTTGGACTAAATCAATTTAATCCTATTTCCTCAATGTTCTTAGATTGAGTTAGGTCTACACATATGTATTGGATGGAAATCCTGCACACAAAAACGAACCTGAGCTCACGTTGGACTATTTAAGTACATCATTTGAAGTCTAAATTATTGATAAAATCGCCACAACCTCCGTAAGATTTGGGTCTAAAGTTTAGACCGATATCTTAAGGAGGGTTTAGACTCTTAAACACTGGTGAAGATTGAAAGGCTTTCGTAGTTACTTTCCGAGGGTCGGATGCAGATACCCGAGCCGCCGTTAACGTGAACGTTTGCCAGCGCGTTAGACACCAACGTCACGTGACTTAACCTGTGACGCATTCGGTCCACACGTCTCCGAAGCTGGATGGAAAAACAGGTGGCGCATAGAATGTTATGACGTCACGCAAAGATGAAAGGGAATGCGTCATGGCCTGCGTCACGGCCTGCGTCACGGCCTGCGTCAAAGAGTTCTCAAGGCTCCAGAATGGATATTGGGTGCATTCGTACTTTGGACAACCATCCGAGTGGAGGTGTTTGAAGACTTCCAAGCGACATGGCAAAGGCACAATCCCGTGGACTGAAGCGTCTATTGGGGAAATCGAAAGAAACTGATCTGCAACCGGGAACATCTTTGCTTCGCAAGAATGAAGACATTTCTGAGAAAAATCTGAATCAGGCAAGGCTTTCTAAACTGGAGGCAGATGTTGAAATGCTAGTTGAGGAACACCGAACTATGAAGAACCAGATCCTGATCGCTGAGAGGGACCACATCAACCTTCAGAGTCAAGTTGAACGACTTGAACAGACCAATGACCAATATCTGTCACAGACGGATCAGACAGAGGAGACACCGGTTGAGGCCAGTTGGTGGTCTGGCCTTGCTAAAGGTGTGGTGAAAGTAGGATGTATTGTTGGCATCAGCATGGTGTTAATAGCGCTATATAAAAGACAATAAATTAGCGCTTTAATGCCTAACAGCTGCAGTTCAGACTTGAATCACAGCCAGTCAAACTGTCTCCTCAGGCTGCCAGAGCAATTCTTTGATTTCCAATACATCGCACCTCGTCCCTTCTAATCAGGTAAAAATACTGACACCAAATATGACTATATTTAAATATGGCTATTAGTTGTATTCAAAAGACAGATCCAATCAACTGCAACTCAACAGATGAATTAAATAAGACATCCCCTTCTCGCAGGCGGCACGGTGGCGTGGTGGTTAGCACTGTCGCCTCACAGCAAGAAGGTCCTGGGTTCGATTCCGCCCAGTGGCCTTTCTGTGTGGAGTCTGCATGTTCTCCCCGTGTCTGTGTGGGTTCTCTCTGGGTTCTCCGGCTTCCCACAGTCCAAAGACATGCTCTGGGGATCAGGTTAATTGGGGACTTTAAATTGCCCGTAGATGTGTGAATGTGAGTGTGAATGGTTGTATGTCTCTGTGTAGCCCTGCGATTGGCTGGCGACCAATCCAGGGTGTACCCTGTCTATCGCCCGAAGTTGGCTGGGATGGACTCCAGCCCCCCCGCGACCCTGTGTGCAGGATAAGCGGTTTGACAATGGATTTTGATCTCGCAGGTTTTTGCATGTATTTGTGGTTGTTTGCCGCCATATGTACTTGTGAGTGTGAATGATGACCTCAAACCCAATGTGAACTGTGATGGTTCATGTTAAGTTAGAGGTAAAGAGAGTGCATTTATATTTGTATATATAATTGTATGTATGTATGAATGTGAGTGTGAATGATGAACTCTCGCCCTATCTGAACTGTGACGGTTCACGTTAGGTGAAAAGTGAAGATAATGCATTTATATTTGTGTGGTTGTGTATGTGTGAAAGTGCGTGTGAATGATGAACTCTCGCCCAATGTGAACTGTGATGGTTCACGTTAGGTGAGAGGTGAAGATAATTCATGTATATATATATATATTTGTGTGCATGCACGTATTTATGTGTGTCTGTCTGTGTGAGTAGGAATGATGTCACCGTGACCCCTCCTTACTTTTAATCACTCACTGTCTCTCTCCCTAGCTCTCTCCCTTCCTTAACCTCTCACCTCTCACCCCCCCCCCCCCCCCCCCCCCCTACGGCAGCAGCAGACGACGACTACCCCGGACGTGTCCCCGAGCAGCAGCAGCAGCAGACGACGACTACCCCGGACGTGTCCCCGAGCAGCAGCAGCAGCAGACGACGACTACCCCGGACGTGTCCCCGAGCAGCAGCAGCAGCAGACGACGACTACCCCGGACGTGTCCCCGAGCAGCAGCAGCAGACGACGACTACCCCGGACGTGTCCCCGAGCAGCAGCAGCAGCAGACGACGACTACCCCGGACGTGTCCCCGAGCAGCAGCAGCAGCAGACGACGACTACCCCGGACGTGTCCCCGAGCAGCAGCAGCAGACGACGACTACCCCGGACGTGTCCCCGAGCAGCAGCAGCAGACGACGACTACCCCGGACGTGTCCCCGAGCAGCAGCAGCAGACGACGACTACCCCGGACGTGTCCCCGAGCAGCAGCAGCAGACGACGACTACCCCGGACGTGTCCCCGAGCAGCAGCAGCAGCAGACGACGACTACCCCGGACGTGTCCCCGAGCAGCAGCAGCAGACGACTACTACCCCGGACGTGTCCCCGAGCAGCAGCAGCAGACGACGACTACCCCGGACGTGTCCCCGAGCAGCAGCAGCAGACGACGACTACCCCGGACGTGTCCCCGAGCAGCAGCAGCAGCAGACGACGACTACCCCGGACGTGTCCCCGAGCAGCAGCAGCAGACGACTACTACCCCGGACGTGTCCCCGAGCAGCAGCAGCAGCAGACGACTACTACCCCGGACGTGTCCCCGAGCAGCAGCAGCAGCAGACGACGACTACCCCGGACGTGTCCCCGAGCAGCAGCAGCAGCAGACGACGACTACCCCGGACGTGTCCCCGAGCAGCAGCAGCAGCAGACGACCACCCCGGACGTGTCCCCGAGCAGCAGCAGCAGCAGACGACCACCCCGGACGTGTCCCCGAGCAGCAGCAGCAGCAGACGACTACCCCGGACGTGTCCCCGAGCAGCAGCAGCAGCAGACGACTACCCCGGACGTGTCCCCGAGCAGCAGCAGCAGACGACTACCCCGGACGTGTCCCCGAGCAGCAGCAGCAGACGACTACTACCCCGGACGTGTCCCCGAGCAGCAGCAGCAGACGACGACTACCCCGGACGTGTCCCCGAGCAGCAGCAGCAGACGACTACTACCCCGGACGTGTCCCCGAGCAGCAGCAGCAGACGACGACTACCCCGGACGTGTCCCCGAGCAGCAGCAGCAGACGACGACTACCCCGGACGTGTCCCCGAGCAGCAGCAGCAGCAGACGACGACTACCCCGGACGTGTCCCCCAGCAGCAGCAGCAGCAGACGACGACGTGTCCCCCAGCAGCAGCAGCAGCAGACGACGACGTGTCCCCCAGCAGCAGCAGCAGCAGACGACGACGTGTCCCCCAGCAGCAGCAGCAGCAGACGACGACGTGTCCCCCAGCAGCAGCAGCAGCAGCAGCAGACGACGACGTGTCCCCCAGCAGAAGAAGCAGCAGACGACGACGTGTCCCCCAGCAGCAGCAGCAGCAGCAGACGACGACGTGTCCCCCAGCAGCAGCAGCAGACGACGACGTGTCCCCCAGCAGCAGCAGCAGACGACGACGTGTCCCCCAGCAGCAGCAGCAGCAGACGACGACGTGTCCCCCAGCAGCAGCAGCAGCAGACGACGACGTGTCCCCCAGCAGCAGCAGACGACGACGTGTCCCCCAGCAGCAGCAGACGACGACGTGTCCCCCAGCAGCAGCAGACGACGACGTGTCCCCCAGCAGCAGCAGACGACGACGTGTCCCCCAGCAGCAGCAGACGACGTGTCCCCCAGCAGCAGCAGCAGACGACGTGTCCCCCAGCAGCAGCAGCAGACGACGTGTCCCCCAGCAGCAGCAGCAGACGACGTGTCCCCCAGCAGCAGCAGCAGACGACGTGTCCCCCAGCAGCAGCAGCAGACGACGTGTCCCCCAGCAGCAGCAGACGACGACGTGTCCCCCAGCAGCAGCAGCAGACGACGTGTCCCCCAGCAGCAGACGACGTGTCCCCCAGCAGCAGCAGCAGACGACGACTACCCCGGACGCTCCCGTGACATCAGCCCCGCTACATAAGCACTGCACACCCAGCCTGTCATTGCCAGATTGTTCTTCGCGTCATGCAAGTCTCTCCAGCACTCTACCTCGGACTGATCTCCCGGTTTCGACCCTGCCTGTTCCCGACCCGTTCGTCTGTCTCCGCCCCGGTGAGCACGTCAGCCTAAAATGCAGGAATAAAAAGACAATTAAAAACAGCAAATAAAATTATAAATTAAAATCTTATTTAAATTGTTTAATTAAAAGCAGAGGTTAAAAGTGCAATGTAGGTAAAAATTTAGCAGAAGGCGAAGCTGAACATAAAAGTTTTCAGTCTTGTTTTAAACGTGGTCAGAGTTGGGGCAAGTCTTAAATCTTCAGGAAGTTTATTCCAGCTGTTTGTTGCGTAGTAACTAAATAATGCTTTCCCATGATTTGTATTTACTCTGGGAATCACTAACAGATTGGTGTCAGACGATGGCCCCAAACCATGTCGTGATTTATATGTGAGCAGTAGGATTTTGAAATGAATTCTCTGACATACTGGGAGCCAATGTAAGGATTTAAGAATTGGTGTAATGTGCTCACATGTTTTGGGCTTTGTTAGAACTCTAGCAGCAGCGTTCTGAACAAGCTGGAGCTGCCTGACAGTTTTTTTTTGGAAGACCTGCAAGGAGACCATTACAATAGTCTAGCCTACTGGTTATAAAGGCATGTACAAGTCTTGAGCTGACATGAGCCCTCTAAGTCGTGCGACATTTTTGAGGTGGTAGTAGGCCGATTTTGTAACTGATTTGATGTGACTCTCCAAGTGTAAATCTGAATCCATAATAACCCCCAGATTTCTGGCTTTATTTGATGTTTTCAGGGACAATATAATAATTAATTTATGTCAATTAATAATGATTTGCACCGGCCACTGAGGAGGATCTTGTGTGTGTGTGTTTGTGTGCTATCCTCAGCTTCACCTGGTTTCTTATCTCAACCTGCTTTGCAGCTTCTCGTAACTGGCACGGAGAATGTTCTTCACATGTGTATAAAAACTCAGCGTTTTCACTGCTCGGAGACGTCATTACGCCGAGCGCTGAGATACGTGCTGGTGTGTTGGGCCTCCTGCTTGCAAGCAATAGTTAGAGCCAGATATCTGCGGAGAATTGCTCATGTAATCTTTTTCTCTTCTAAATAAATGTTAACTTTTGACTTTAATGGATCAACGTGCTGCGATTCTTCTCATCAACCAACTCGGGGGGATCGGAGATCCTGACACCCCCCAAAAAAATCCCTTCTATACACCCCCTCAACTATCATATCCAAACCACCACCCCCCCTCAAATAACCCCCGCACCCCCCAACACACACAGATTTCCCCCCCCATGATGTTTGTAAAGATGTACAGTATGTAATGATGTATGAAAGTATATGTATACACATGTGTATACATATATTTTCGATTATTGCCCAGTGACCAGGGTAGGGCTGTCAAAATTCGAATGTATTTGAATATCTAGTTGTGCATTAGACACATCAATAACAGGACAAATTAATACAACGAGATATAACTACTTCTATAGGTAATTTATTTATGTTTAAACATATTTAACTGAAATCTCCAAATCGGTACAGTAAAAATACTTAGTAGTCAGAGAGGTCCTTAACACAGGTACATTGGTCTTGCTTTGGAACTATTGATAAATCTGTTTTTATTGCAGCTCAAATATGGAGAAATTGTGTTTTTTAAATTGCAATTATAGGGCTTTTTCTTTGGAGAAATCTCCAAATTTTTACTGTACAAATATTTATTTTATTGTACACGAGTATTCCTGTACACACATAGTTCTATTAGTGTCCGGAATTTGCTATTTAAATGGTCTTTTCCCCCGTTACGTGTTCAACACCGTAATTGTCAGCATATACGTGCACTAATATTCAAGCGTCGGCTGAGTTGACCGCAGTGAATTACTGTTATTTCAGCTGCTGAATCGGGACAACGTCAGTCGACTGTTGGTCGATAATTATGACAATAGAGGAGATTCACATATTAAATACATGCACGAGAAGGGCCCAATACGCAATTCAATTACAGACTGTTTTGCAATTTAAAGGAGTATTTATTTTATTTGTTACAAAAGCTTGTACTTTATTGGACCGAGTGTCTTCTATATGTTATGCGCCAATGTCTATATTACCAACTATTGCACGTTTAATGGGGTACGACATGATAATATCAGGGGGATCCGATCTGCGCGTCACTGAGCGCCTCACCTCCAAAATGAAACCAGCATTTCTGAGACTCTTGCGCCGCTTTGTGTCCAGCTAAAGGCATCGCCCCTGCCACAAGTGTGACACAAGTGTGTCATTTAGATGTTGTATATACAACATACTCATAAGATCTGTACAAGATTTGACAGATTGATTTCAACGGACAAAATTCTTTTATATTTGATCAATCTATTCATTTGAGATGATTTTGATCAAAATGAGTTGGACTAAATCAATTTAATCCTATTTCCTCAATGTTCTTAGATTGAGTTAGGTCTACACATATGTATTGGATGGAAATCCTGCACACAAAAACGAACCTGAGCTCACGTTGGACTATTTAAGTACATCATTTGAAGTCTAAATTATTGATAAAATCGCCACAACCTCCGTAAGATTTGGGTCTAAAGTTTAGACCGATATCTTAAGGAGGGTTTAGACTCTTAAACACTGGTGAAGATTGAAAGGCTTTCGTAGTTACTTTCCGAGGGTCGGATGCAGATACCCGAGCCGCCGTTAACGTGAACGTTTGCCAGCGCGTTAGACACCAACGTCACGTGACTTAACCTGTGACGCATTCGGTCCACACGTCTCCGAAGCTGGATGGAAAAACAGGTGGCGCATAGAATGTTATGACGTCACGCAAAGATGAAAGGGAATGCGTCATGGCCTGCGTCACGGCCTGCGTCACGGCCTGCGTCAAAGAGTTCTCAAGGCTCCAGAATGGATATTGGGTGCATTCGTACTTTGGACAACCATCCGAGTGGAGGTGTTTGAAGACTTCCAAGCGACATGGCAAAGGCACAATCCCGTGGACTGAAGCGTCTATTGGGGAAATCGAAAGAAACTGATCTGCAACCGGGAACATCTTTGCTTCGCAAGAATGAAGACATTTCTGAGAAAAATCTGAATCAGGCAAGGCTTTCTAAACTGGAGGCAGATGTTGAAATGCTAGTTGAGGAACACCGAACTATGAAGAACCAGATCCTGATCGCTGAGAGGGACCACATCAACCTTCAGAGTCAAGTTGAACGACTTGAACAGACCAATGACCAATATCTGTCACAGACGGATCAGACAGAGGAGACACCGGTTGAGGCCAGTTGGTGGTCTGGCCTTGCTAAAGGTGTGGTGAAAGTAGGATGTATTGTTGGCATCAGCATGGTGTTAATAGCGCTATATAAAAGACAATAAATTAGCGCTTTAATGCCTAACAGCTGCAGTTCAGACTTGAATCACAGCCAGTCAAACTGTCTCCTCAGGCTGCCAGAGCAATTCTTTGATTTCCAATACATCGCACCTCGTCCCTTCTAATCAGGTAAAAATACTGACACCAAATATGACTATATTTAAATATGGCTATTAGTTGTATTCAAAAGACAGATCCAATCAACTGCAACTCAACAGATGAATTAAATAAGACATCCCCTTCTCGCAGGCGGCACGGTGGCGTGGTGGTTAGCACTGTCGCCTCACAGCAAGAAGGTCCTGGGTTCGATTCCGCCCAGTGGCCTTTCTGTGTGGAGTCTGCATGTTCTCCCCGTGTCTGTGTGGGTTCTCTCTGGGTTCTCCGGCTTCCCACAGTCCAAAGACATGCTCTGGGGATCAGGTTAATTGGGGACTTTAAATTGCCCGTAGATGTGTGAATGTGAGTGTGAATGGTTGTATGTCTCTGTGTAGCCCTGCGATTGGCTGGCGACCAATCCAGGGTGTACCCTGTCTATCGCCCGAAGTTGGCTGGGATGGACTCCAGCCCCCCCGCGACCCTGTGTGCAGGATAAGCGGTTTGACAATGGATTTTGATCTCGCAGGTTTTTGCATGTATTTGTGGTTGTTTGCCGCCATATGTACTTGTGAGTGTGAATGATGACCTCAAACCCAATGTGAACTGTGATGGTTCATGTTAAGTTAGAGGTAAAGAGAGTGCATTTATATTTGTATATATAATTGTATGTATGTATGAATGTGAGTGTGAATGATGAACTCTCGCCCTATCTGAACTGTGACGGTTCACGTTAGGTGAAAAGTGAAGATAATGCATTTATATTTGTGTGGTTGTGTATGTGTGAATGTGCGTGTGAATGATGAACTCTCGCCCAATGTGAACTGTGATGGTTCACGTTAGGTGAGAGGTGAAGATAATTCATGTATATATATATATATTTGTGTGCATGCACGTATTTATGTGTGTCTGTCTGTGTGAGTAGGAATGATGTCACCGTGACCCCTCCTTACTTTTAATCACTCACTGTCTCTCTCCCTAGCTCTCTCCCTTCCTTAACCTCTCACCTCTCACCCCCCCCCCCCCCCCCCCCCCCTACGGCAGCAGCAGACGACGACTACCCCGGACGTGTCCCCGAGCAGCAGCAGCAGCAGACGACGACTACCCCGGACGTGTCCCCGAGCAGCAGCAGCAGCAGACGACGACTACCCCGGACGTGTCCCCGAGCAGCAGCAGCAGCAGACGACGACTACCCCGGACGTGTCCCCGAGCAGCAGCAGCAGACGACGACTACCCCGGACGTGTCCCCGAGCAGCAGCAGCAGCAGACGACGACTACCCCGGACGTGTCCCCGAGCAGCAGCAGCAGCAGACGACGACTACCCCGGACGTGTCCCCGAGCAGCAGCAGCAGACGACGACTACCCCGGACGTGTCCCCGAGCAGCAGCAGCAGACGACGACTACCCCGGACGTGTCCCCGAGCAGCAGCAGCAGACGACGACTACCCCGGACGTGTCCCCGAGCAGCAGCAGCAGACGACGACTACCCCGGACGTGTCCCCGAGCAGCAGCAGCAGCAGACGACGACTACCCCGGACGTGTCCCCGAGCAGCAGCAGCAGACGACTACTACCCCGGACGTGTCCCCGAGCAGCAGCAGCAGACGACGACTACCCCGGACGTGTCCCCGAGCAGCAGCAGCAGACGACGACTACCCCGGACGTGTCCCCGAGCAGCAGCAGCAGCAGACGACGACTACCCCGGACGTGTCCCCGAGCAGCAGCAGCAGACGACTACTACCCCGGACGTGTCCCCGAGCAGCAGCAGCAGCAGACGACTACTACCCCGGACGTGTCCCCGAGCAGCAGCAGCAGCAGACGACGACTACCCCGGACGTGTCCCCGAGCAGCAGCAGCAGCAGACGACGACTACCCCGGACGTGTCCCCGAGCAGCAGCAGCAGCAGACGACCACCCCGGACGTGTCCCCGAGCAGCAGCAGCAGCAGACGACCACCCCGGACGTGTCCCCGAGCAGCAGCAGCAGCAGACGACTACCCCGGACGTGTCCCCGAGCAGCAGCAGCAGCAGACGACTACCCCGGACGTGTCCCCGAGCAGCAGCAGCAGACGACTACCCCGGACGTGTCCCCGAGCAGCAGCAGCAGACGACTACTACCCCGGACGTGTCCCCGAGCAGCAGCAGCAGACGACGACTACCCCGGACGTGTCCCCGAGCAGCAGCAGCAGACGACTACTACCCCGGACGTGTCCCCGAGCAGCAGCAGCAGACGACGACTACCCCGGACGTGTCCCCGAGCAGCAGCAGCAGACGACGACTACCCCGGACGTGTCCCCGAGCAGCAGCAGCAGCAGACGACGACTACCCCGGACGTGTCCCCCAGCAGCAGCAGCAGCAGACGACGACGTGTCCCCCAGCAGCAGCAGCAGCAGACGACGACGTGTCCCCCAGCAGCAGCAGCAGCAGACGACGACGTGTCCCCCAGCAGCAGCAGCAGCAGACGACGACGTGTCCCCCAGCAGCAGCAGCAGCAGCAGCAGACGACGACGTGTCCCCCAGCAGAAGAAGCAGCAGACGACGACGTGTCCCCCAGCAGCAGCAGCAGCAGCAGACGACGACGTGTCCCCCAGCAGCAGCAGCAGACGACGACGTGTCCCCCAGCAGCAGCAGCAGACGACGACGTGTCCCCCAGCAGCAGCAGCAGCAGACGACGACGTGTCCCCCAGCAGCAGCAGCAGCAGACGACGACGTGTCCCCCAGCAGCAGCAGACGACGACGTGTCCCCCAGCAGCAGCAGACGACGACGTGTCCCCCAGCAGCAGCAGACGACGACGTGTCCCCCAGCAGCAGCAGACGACGACGTGTCCCCCAGCAGCAGCAGACGACGTGTCCCCCAGCAGCAGCAGCAGACGACGTGTCCCCCAGCAGCAGCAGCAGACGACGTGTCCCCCAGCAGCAGCAGCAGACGACGTGTCCCCCAGCAGCAGCAGCAGACGACGTGTCCCCCAGCAGCAGCAGCAGACGACGTGTCCCCCAGCAGCAGCAGACGACGACGTGTCCCCCAGCAGCAGCAGCAGACGACGTGTCCCCCAGCAGCAGACGACGTGTCCCCCAGCAGCAGCAGCAGACGACGACTACCCCGGACGCTCCCGTGACATCAGCCCCGCTACATAAGCACTGCACACCCAGCCTGTCATTGCCAGATTGTTCTTCGCGTCATGCAAGTCTCTCCAGCACTCTACCTCGGACTGATCTCCCGGTTTCGACCCTGCCTGTTCCCGACCCGTTCGTCTGTCTCCGCCCCGGTGAGCACGTCAGCCTAAAATGCAGGAATAAAAAGACAATTAAAAACAGCAAATAAAATTATAAATTAAAATCTTATTTAAATTGTTTAATTAAAAGCAGAGGTTAAAAGTGCAATGTAGGTAAAAATTTAGCAGAAGGCGAAGCTGAACATAAAAGTTTTCAGTCTTGTTTTAAACGTGGTCAGAGTTGGGGCAAGTCTTAAATCTTCAGGAAGTTTATTCCAGCTGTTTGTTGCGTAGTAACTAAATAATGCTTTCCCATGATTTGTATTTACTCTGGGAATCACTAACAGATTGGTGTCAGACGATGGCCCCAAACCATGTCGTGATTTATATGTGAGCAGTAGGATTTTGAAATGAATTCTCTGACATACTGGGAGCCAATGTAAGGATTTAAGAATTGGTGTAATGTGCTCACATGTTTTGGGCTTTGTTAGAACTCTAGCAGCAGCGTTCTGAACAAGCTGGAGCTGCCTGACAGTTTTTTTTTGGAAGACCTGCAAGGAGACCATTACAATAGTCTAGCCTACTGGTTATAAAGGCATGTACAAGTCTTGAGCTGACATGAGCCCTCTAAGTCGTGCGACATTTTTGAGGTGGTAGTAGGCCGATTTTGTAACTGATTTGATGTGACTCTCCAAGTGTAAATCTGAATCCATAATAACCCCCAGATTTCTGGCTTTATTTGATGTTTTCAGGGACAATATAATAATTAATTTATGTCAATTAATAATGATTTGCACCGGCCACTGAGGAGGATCTTGTGTGTGTGTGTTTGTGTGCTATCCTCAGCTTCACCTGGTTTCTTATCTCAACCTGCTTTGCAGCTTCTCGTAACTGGCACGGAGAATGTTCTTCACATGTGTATAAAAACTCAGCGTTTTCACTGCTCGGAGACGTCATTACGCCGAGCGCTGAGATACGTGCTGGTGTGTTGGGCCTCCTGCTTGCAAGCAATAGTTAGAGCCAGATATCTGCGGAGAATTGCTCATGTAATCTTTTTCTCTTCTAAATAAATGTTAACTTTTGACTTTAATGGATCAACGTGCTGCGATTCTTCTCATCAACCAACTCGGGGGGATCGGAGATCCTGACACCCCCCAAAAAAATCCCTTCTATACACCCCCTCAACTATCATATCCAAACCACCACCCCCCCTCAAATAACCCCCGCACCCCCCAACACACACAGATTTCCCCCCCCATGATGTTTGTAAAGATGTACAGTATGTAATGATGTATGAAAGTATATGTATACACATGTGTATACATATATTTTCGATTATTGCCCAGTGACCAGGGTAGGGCTGTCAAAATTCGAATGTATTTGAATATCTAGTTGTGCATTAGACACATCAATAACAGGACAAATTAATACAACGAGATATAACTACTTCTATAGGTAATTTATTTATGTTTAAACATATTTAACTGAAATCTCCAAATCGGTACAGTAAAAATACTTAGTAGTCAGAGAGGTCCTTAACACAGGTACATTGGTCTTGCTTTGGAACTATTGATAAATCTGTTTTTATTGCAGCTCAAATATGGAGAAATTGTGTTTTTTAAATTGCAATTATAGGGCTTTTTCTTTGGAGAAATCTCCAAATTTTTACTGTACAAATATTTATTTTATTGTACACGAGTATTCCTGTACACACATAGTTCTATTAGTGTCCGGAATTTGCTATTTAAATGGTCTTTTCCCCCGTTACGTGTTCAACACCGTAATTGTCAGCATATACGTGCACTAATATTCAAGCGTCGGCTGAGTTGACCGCAGTGAATTACTGTTATTTCAGCTGCTGAATCGGGACAACGTCAGTCGACTGTTGGTCGATAATTATGACAATAGAGGAGATTCACATATTAAATACATGCACGAGAAGGGCCCAATACGCAATTCAATTACAGACTGTTTTGCAATTTAAAGGAGTATTTATTTTATTTGTTACAAAAGCTTGTACTTTATTGGACCGAGTGTCTTCTATATGTTATGCGCCAATGTCTATATTACCAACTATTGCACGTTTAATGGGGTACGACATGATAATATCAGGGGGATCCGATCTGCGCGTCACTGAGCGCCTCACCTCCAAAATGAAACCAGCATTTCTGAGACTCTTGCGCCGCTTTGTGTCCAGCTAAAGGCATCGCCCCTGCCACAAGTGTGACACAAGTGTGTCATTTAGATGTTGTATATACAACATACTCATAAGATCTGTACAAGATTTGACAGATTGATTTCAACGGACAAAATTCTTTTATATTTGATCAATCTATTCATTTGAGATGATTTTGATCAAAATGAGTTGGACTAAATCAATTTAATCCTATTTCCTCAATGTTCTTAGATTGAGTTAGGTCTACACATATGTATTGGATGGAAATCCTGCACACAAAAACGAACCTGAGCTCACGTTGGACTATTTAAGTACATCATTTGAAGTCTAAATTATTGATAAAATCGCCACAACCTCCGTAAGATTTGGGTCTAAAGTTTAGACCGATATCTTAAGGAGGGTTTAGACTCTTAAACACTGGTGAAGATTGAAAGGCTTTCGTAGTTACTTTCCGAGGGTCGGATGCAGATACCCGAGCCGCCGTTAACGTGAACGTTTGCCAGCGCGTTAGACACCAACGTCACGTGACTTAACCTGTGCCGCATTCGGTCCACACGTCTCCGAAGCTGGATGGAAAAACAGGTGGCGCATAGAATGTTATGACGTCACGCAAAGATGAAAGGGAATGCGTCATGGCCTGCGTCACGGCCTGCGTCACGGCCTGCGTCAAAGAGTTCTCAAGGCTCCAGAATGGATATTGGGTGCATTCGTACTTTGGACATCCATCCGAGTGGAGGTGTTTGAAGACTTCCAAGCGACATGGCAAAGGCACAATCCCGTGGACTGAAGCGTCTATTGGGGAAATCGAAAGAAACTGATCTGCAACCGGGAACATCTTTGCTTCGCAAGAATGAAGACATTTCTGAGAAAAATCTGAATCAGGCAAGGCTTTCTAAACTGGAGGCAGATGTTGAAATGCTAGTTGAGGAACACCGAACTATGAAGAACCAGATCCTGATCGCTGAGAGGGACCACATGAACCTTCAGAGTCAAGTTGAACGACTTGAACAGACCAATGACCAATATCTGTCACAGACGGATCAGACAGAGGAGACACCGGTTGAGGCCAGTTGGTGGTCTGGCCTTGCTAAAGGTGTGGTGAAAGTAGGATGTATTGTTGGCATCAGCATGGTGTTAATAGCGCTATATAAAAGACAATAAATTAGCGCTTTAATGCCTAACAGCTGCAGTTCAGACTTGAATCACAGCCAGTCAAACTGTCTCCTCAGGCTGCCAGAGCAATTCTTTGATTTCCAATACATCGCACCTCGTCCCTTCTAATCAGGTAAAAATACTGACACCAAATATGACTATATTTAAATATGGCTATTAGTTGTATTCAAAAGACAGATCCAATCAACTGCAACTCAACAGATGAATTAAATAAGACATCCCCTTCTCGCAGGCGGCACGGTGGCGTGGTGGTTAGCACTGTCGCCTCACAGCAAGAAGGTCCTGGGTTCGATTCCGCCCAGTGGCCTTTCTGTGTGGAGTCTGCATGTTCTCCCCGTGTCTGTGTGGGTTCTCTCTGGGTTCTCCGGCTTCCCACAGTCCAAAGACATGCTCTGGGGATCAGGTTAATTGGGGACTTTAAATTGCCCGTAGATGTGTGAATGTGAGTGTGAATGGTTGTATGTCTCTGTGTAGCCCTGCGATTGGCTGGCGACCAATCCAGGGTGTACCCTGTCTATCGCCCGAAGTTGGCTGGGATGGACTCCAGCCCCCCCGCGACCCTGTGTGCAGGATAAGCGGTTTGACAATGGATTTTGATCTCGCAGGTTTTTGCATGTATTTGTGGTTGTTTGCCGCCATATGTACTTGTGAGTGTGAATGATGACCTCAAACCCAATGTGAACTGTGATGGTTCATGTTAAGTTAGAGGTAAAGAGAGTGCATTTATATTTGTATATATAATTGTATGTATGTATGAATGTGAGTGTGAATGATGAACTCTCGCCCTATCTGAACTGTGACGGTTCACGTTAGGTGAAAAGTGAAGATAATGCATTTATATTTGTGTGGTTGTGTATGTGTGAATGTGCGTGTGAATGATGAACTCTCGCCCAATGTGAACTGTGATGGTTCACGTTAGGTGAGAGGTGAAGATAATTCATGTATATATATATATTTGTGTGCATGCACGTATTTATGTGTGTCTGTCTGTGTGAGTAGGAATGATGTCACCGTGACCCCTCCTTACTTTTAATCACTCACTGTCTCTCTCCCTAGCTCTCTCCCTTCCTTAACCTCTCACCTCTCACCCCCCCCCCCCCCCCCTACGGCAGCAGCAGACGACGACTACCCCGGACGTGTCCCCGAGCAGCAGCAGCAGCAGACGACGACTACCCCGGACGTGTCCCCGAGCAGCAGCAGCAGACGACGACGACTACCCCGGACGTGTCCCCGAGCAGCAGCAGCAGACGACGACGACTACCCCGGACGTGTCCCCGAGCAGCAGCAGCAGACGACGACGACTACCCCGGACGTGTCCCCGAGCAGCAGCAGCAGCAGACGACGACTACCCCGGACGTGTCCCCGAGCAGCAGCAGCAGCAGACGACGACTACCCCGGACGTGTCCCCGAGCAGCAGCAGCAGCAGACGACGACTACCCCGGACGTGTCCCCGAGCAGCAGCAGCAGACGACGACGACTACCCCGGACGTGTCCCCGAGCAGCAGCAGCAGACGACGACGACTACCCCGGACGTGTCCCCGAGCAGCAGCAGCAGCAGACGACGACTACCCCGGACGTGTCCCCGAGCAGCAGCAGCAGCAGACGACGACTACCCCGGACGTGTCCCCGAGCAGCAGCAGCAGCAGACGACGACTACCCCGGACGTGTCCCCGAGCAGCAGCAGCAGCAGACGACGACTACCCCGGACGTGTCCCCGAGCAGCAGCAGCAGCAGACGACGACTACCCCGGACGTGTCCCCGAGCAGCAGCAGCAGACGACGACTACCCCGGACGTGTCCCCGAGCAGCAGCAGCAGACGACGACTACCCCGGACGTGTCCCCGAGCAGCAGCAGCAGACGACGACTACCCCGGACGTGTCCCCGAGCAGCAGCAGCAGACGACGACTACCCCGGACGTGTCCCCGAGCAGCAGCAGCAGCAGACGACGACTACCCCGGACGTGTCCCCGAGCAGCAGCAGCAGACGACTACTACCCCGGACGTGTCCCCGAGCAGCAGCAGCAGACGACGACTACCCCGGACGTGTCCCCGAGCAGCAGCAGCAGACGACGACTACCCCGGACGTGTCCCCGAGCAGCAGCAGCAGCAGACGACGACTACCCCGGACGTGTCCCCGAGCAGCAGCAGCAGACGACTACTACCCCGGACGTGTCCCCGAGCAGCAGCAGCAGCAGACGACTACTACCCCGGACGTGTCCCCGAGCAGCAGCAGCAGCAGACGACGACTACCCCGGACGTGTCCCCGAGCAGCAGCAGCAGCAGACGACGACTACCCCGGACGTGTCCCCGAGCAGCAGCAGCAGCAGACGACCACCCCGGACGTGTCCCCGAGCAGCAGCAGCAGCAGACGACCACCCCGGACGTGTCCCCGAGCAGCAGCAGCAGCAGACGACTACCCCGGACGTGTCCCCGAGCAGCAGCAGCAGCAGACGACTACCCCGGACGTGTCCCCGAGCAGCAGCAGCAGACGACTACCCCGGACGTGTCCCCGAGCAGCAGCAGCAGACGACTACTACCCCGGACGTGTCCCCGAGCAGCAGCAGCAGACGACGACTACCCCGGACGTGTCCCCGAGCAGCAGCAGCAGACGACTACTACCCCGGACGTGTCCCCGAGCAGCAGCAGCAGACGACGACTACCCCGGACGTGTCCCCGAGCAGCAGCAGCAGACGACAACTACCCCGGACGTGTCCCCGAGCGGCAGCAGCAGCAGACGACGACTACCCCGGACGTGTCCCCGAGCAGCAGCAGCAGACGACTACTACCCCGGACGTGTCCCCGAGCAGCAGCAGCAGCAGACGACTACTACCCCGGACGTGTCCCCGAGCAGCAGCAGCAGCAGACGACGACTACCCCGGACGTGTCCCCGAGCAGCAGCAGCAGCAGACGACGACTACCCCGGACGTGTCCCCGAGCAGCAGCAGCAGCAGACGACGACTACCCCGGACGTGTCCCCGAGCAGCAGCAGCAGCAGACGACCACCCCGGACGTGTCCCCGAGCAGCAGCAGCAGCAGACAACTACCCCGGACGTGTCCCCGAGCAGCAGCAGCAGCAGACGACTACCCCGGACGTGTCCCCGAGCAGCAGCAGCAGCAGACGACTACCCCGGACGTGTCCCCGAGCAGCAGCAGCAGACGACTACCCCGGACGTGTCCCCGAGCAGCAGCAGCAGACGACTACCCCGGACGTGTCCCCGAGCAGCAGCAGCAGACGACGACTACCCCGGACGTGTCCCCGAGCAGCAGCAGCAGACGACTACCCCGGACGTGTCCCCGAGCAGCAGCAGCAGACGACTACCCCGGACGTGTCCCCGAGCAGCAGACGACTACCCCGGACGTGTCCCCGAGCAGCAGACGACTACCCCGGACGTGTCCCCGAGCAGCAGACGACTACCCCGGACGTGTCCCCGAGCAGCAGCAGCAGACGACGACGACTACCCCGGACGTTTCCCCATCACCTGCACCTCCCTTGTCGCGTCATTGTCTTTCGCCAAGCATGTTCTTCTCTCTTGTTGTGGATGTGCTTAGTTTCTTGCCTCCCACCCACGCTCCCGTGACATCAGCCCCGCTACATAAGCACTGCACACCCAGCCTGTCATTGCCAGATTGTTCTTCGCGTCATGCAAGTCTCTCCAGCACTCTACCTCGGACTGATCTCCCGGTTTCGACCCTGCCTGTTCCCGACCCGTTCGCCTGTCTCCGCCCCGGTGAGCACGTCAGCCTTCTGTCCCCGACCACGAGTCCTGCCTGAGCGCCTCGGGTTTCTGTTGCCTGCCCCTTGGACTGCCCGGCGCTTCTGCCCTTGTGCTCCGGATCCCCGACCGGCCCAGCGATCGCACCAGCTGTCTCCCGGCATCTCCTCCCCGATCCTGAGGACCGCACTCTGCTCTGCCTCTCATTGTGCCCGAACGCCTGCTGTGAGGCAGTGTTCAATAAAAGCGTTAACCAAACACTCCGTGCCGTTGTGCTGCATTTGGCTCCGCCACACGCCTGTGTCACTGCGCCTTGTATTCTTCCGTTGGAATAATCCGAAATAAACTTGGTGTAATTTTAAAACAGCTAAGACTACGTTTCCTATTGTTGAACATATAAACGCCGTAGTCTGAATCAGTATTACGGTCTGTGACCATCCAATCAGTGCCTTGCGGCTGCAGCAGCGACACCAATCAGGATCCAGGAGGTGTGTAAACACACGTTGTGGATCAGCCCAGTGGTCCCCAACCTTTCTTACCTCACGGACCGGTTTCATGTCAGACAATATTTCGCGGACTGGTCGAGAAGGTCCGACGGGGGGGGGGTAGTAGTCGTTGTTGCGGGTGGAACGACCGACGTGAGGGAGGGGGGGATGTAGTCGCGCGCTCTGTGTTCGCTGGTCGTGCACGGTAAAAGGACAAGAAAAACGCCTGGTGACGCGTAGATTAGAAAACAAGTCAGTTCTCAATGTGAAAAAAAACATGCTGTATGGGCTATTTATGATGACATGAGTGTTAAATTCAACATATTTTTTCAGGCAGTGATAGGACAGTCAATGATGCAGAGAGCACAGGGAGAGGAGGAACACCATGTCGAATAGAGAGAGGAGAAGCACAGAGGAGCCATGGCTCATGGGTCATGGCTCCTCTGTACAAGGCAGGACCTGACGTGGAGGACAAGGAGGCCCTCTGGGCACTACTGTAAAAAGGAGACTCCGTATGTAGATAGTTCTTAATCTGCAATTGTGTTGTGTTGTGTTGACATACTTTTCTTTACTGTTTTCTTAAATTTAATAAACTACTAACACATTTATTCATTGTCATTGATTGTCCATGACTTTTACTGATAACATAATGCAATATAGCCAGGACAGCCTTACAGAGTCGCGACGCTTTGTGTTGCGTTGCTTCGCATTGCGTCGAGGTCTGTATGATCACAAAATTCAGAGTTTACCCACCTCTAATTTTACCACTACAGCACTGATCTCATCGTACATGTGAGCATTTGCCCAGGATGCGCTCATGGTGCCGTCAGAACCCTCATTTCTCCTTGGTCCTGAGACGTCCTTGGGCGGCAAAATGCCAATCATCCATTGGAAGAGCATGTTGGTCAGCTCCCGTGTGATGACCAGGGATTTGATTTTTGGAATTACCCTCAACATTGGTGGCATACACTTCTGTTTTCCAAATTGTGCTTCGTCATCATTCGTCAACTGATTCCTGCAGTTCTTCGAGAACTCCCCGAGGAACAGTTGTTTCCAAGGAGCTGTCGAAATGCAAGTTCTGAAAGTCAGCGTCTGACATGTCGTCCAAGAAAGGAAGCATGGTCTCATTCACCTCCCTCACTATTACTGCTTCCGGAGATTGAATGCTTTCCGTATCAGTCTGGCCGCCCGATGGGACATTTGTTGGGGGAAAATTGTTGAGCCTGCGTGGGGTGAGGCTCTCAGGAATGTGACCCTTGATGTGAGCCGGTGACTTAAGGCAGTCCAGGGTGAGATAAGACACAGATGAAAACATGCGTGCCCTGACTGACCTTTTAGATGTTGTTGATTGTCTGGGTCCATAAAGGGAGGGTCACAGGGTCACCCCTACATCATCTGCTACTTTTCCCACATTCCTCTTGAGGGGTGGGCTGTCCTGAGGCAGCACAAACCCCCCTAAGTGTATAAAACCTCCTGTTCTCCTCTTTGACTTTGTCAGATCTTCCTGCTCCTTTTGGGGGAAGGAACCTCTGTCCCTTTTCAGCTGAATTGTAGTCATTTGACTTCTGTCTGTGCTTACGACTTGTGCTGATGATTTCTGTATTCTTTATCTTTTTCCTAATATTCTAGTTAGTAATAAATACTTAATCACAAAGCAAGCTCAAGATACTTTTGATTTCTCACATGGGCTAAATCCACAAATTTCCACCACAACATTCTCGTGGTTCTCAACAGAGTCTGAGGTTCCTGGAGACTCGTCATCTGTCCCATTCAGGTCAGACACCAGCCTGTCTCTGAAAGTGGTTCTCTGTCTTTGTTCTGGAATTGTGAATTCCCGATTCATCTTTGCTGTAAAATTTTTCATCATTTTTGCGGCATGATTAATCATTTGGTTGAGTCTTGTGGGTGGAGCGATGTCCCCAAACAGCAAGGCAGTAGAGGTGTTAGAATTGACTCTGACTCTAACCACTTCATTGATCATGCTACTAAACATTTCTGCGCTATGATCCTTGATCTCGCCTTTGACTTCCAGGACATCTTTGAAGCCTTGCATCACAGTGTTACCCACAACGGCCTTGACTTCAGGCATGTTTCTGGTCCTGTGATGGCCCAGCCGGTGAGCAGGGCCCCACGTGGCGAGAAACAGCCAGGAGAGGGCCACCAAGAGGCATGGTAGTGGAAGGGCGGTACTACCCCAGGTGTCACTGAATTCCCCTCCCAGGTGTCGGTAATCACGCAGGCAATCAGGAGCCTGTTTTAAACCTTCCTCCCAGGAGACACGAGGGAGAAAGCGAGCGGGACAGTCGGAGCGCTAGGAGAGTGAGACCCAGAGGATGTTGCTCAGCGAAAGGGGTCTAACTAAATATATTCTCTCTCTTCTGCACCAGGAGGAATCTGGCGAAGCCTCCCCCGATGTCCCTGGCCACCCCAGTGAAGAGCTTTTGAGTTATCGTTTTCTTAACCTTTTCCCCCCTCTCCCCTTTGCATTATTTGATAATAAACCTTGGTTAATTTCACCGTAACCCTGCTCCTCGTCCGCCTCTCTTCTCCCCTGGGACCCCTTGGCCTACCCCGCGAGGTCGGGCGCTCACAGTCCTTAGATTGTTGAGCATGGCTTTTGTGAAGACCGAGACTATTTTTAATATCATGTCGACCAACAGCACATTGGTGGTGCTGTCTGGGGAGCCATTTCGCAACAGTTCAAACTGTTCTGGTGTCAAACTGTTGAAAAAGGACTCAATAAATGGCTTCACGCTGTATTCTGAGTCCTCCATCTTCTCTGCCTGTGATGTTTCTACTTGATTCCTGCTTCTTTGCATATTTTGAGAGACTTTCCAAATTTTTGGAGCGATCAGAAATTACGACCTGCTCTCACGAGACCAAGTTATTATCAGAGGATTCCTTTGATCCTCTGATCTACATCTGGTCGATGACGCATGCGTCACCGACTGACAGCTGATATACCGTCAGAGCGATTATTGTCATTACAAAATGAGTCACAACTAAATAAGTTGGATGGATCGGACTTTTTCTCAGCTGTAAAAGAAGGTGCAATCTGGACATCGCTATTTGTCGCTGACTTACTTTGTGTGTGTTCGAATGGACTGGAGGACGTCAGCTAACGTTAGCATCACCGCCAGCGGTTTAATTAAAAAACAAAACTAGACCAAAACATAGCAATCAAACGTGACATTGAATTGTTAAGTAGCTGTATGAGGTCTGTGTTAAATCAATTCATGCATTCTTTAGGTAACGTCATAAAACAAAATACGAGGCGCAGCCGTTAAATCGGAAGTACGCACGTTAGATTTTCATAGTAAAGCAGACGCAACAGAACGTTAATATGATAGAAATTCGTCTGTGATGCAAGCGTAACATTAGAAGAAAAGGTATTTTATGAATGTAAAATCATTTGTGGCCAATGGGAGTGTGTCAGCAACAGTGGTCGACTACACGCAGATTCATTTTCATTCCGCTGCACAGCAATACTCATCTTCTAATCCACTGCCATGACAGTCATGTTTAGTTGATAGCACCTGGAGTATACCGAGTGTGATGTGCATCTTGTTTTATGGAAAATGCAGCCGAAGCTGATGGACCCACACGGAACCTTCTCTGACACGTCATCATTTCTGCAGAGATAGTCTACTTTTGAAATGTATATGAGAACTGTATCAGAGATAATGAATACCATTACCCTAATCCTTATCTGCTCCACTGTGCTGCTGTCATCAATCAGGGATGTCATTTGTCTCCTTTCAACGAGGAACGTCGCATCTCAACAGTAACGCACTCTTTTAATGATGATTAATCTGATGGAAGAACTGCTGATAAAAGGTGTACCAGACTATTACTATTTATTTAGGAGGAGGAGTTATGGATGTAACATTTGCTTTACAATGTCTTGCAACATTTGGAAGACGTTTACAAACACAACACATTTTATGAGCGAGCTGCTCATAAAAGATTACGGAGAGTTGTAACAGTCGTGGAACGCAGCACCCGCGTGCTCTGATGAAGTCTGGCCCCTGCTGTGGGAGATGAAGTGGAAGCCCTGGGGAACACAGCAGCAGCTTGGAGTGCTTTACGTTTCGGGGTGGAAAGATCTTCAGTCTGTGCACCTTTAGTTAAATGGAAAAAAGCACTGTGGTCGAACCTCGTGCAAAACGTTACATGCTTCAAGAGTTTTAGTTGAAGTAGAGCATCATCAAGTCACAGACCAGATGTGCAACTTTGAGAAACTTGCATGCTAGAGGACACTGACTTTGAATGAATTAGTAAAATCACAGGTTTCTGCTGTGAGGCGTTTTACCAGCAACCTACGATTCCTTTTGGGCTCTTCGGGATGTCGGCTCTTCCCCTCGCAGCCCTTGGCGTTTTAGTGCATCTGGACACTTTTACGCACGGGTGCCAGCTCCCTTCCGAGTGGCGGCCGCTGAGCGACGTCCGTCGGGCGGAGCTGGCCGAGACCATCGTGTTCGCCCGGGTCCTGGTGATCCACCGACAGCCCCTGGGCATATTTGGTATGCCAAGAGTATTTCCAGCTACTTCCAGGACGCCATCTTCGCCGACACGTCCGACAACAGGCGCACCTTCTCCAGCCTCTTCCAGTTCTCCAACTGCACCCAAGGGAGCCAGCCTTTCCGAGTGGGACACACAGGAGGACAACATATATTGTTTCCACAGGATCACAAAACCAAATAGAGTTGTACCCCTTTAGACTGTATGCAGCATAACTGCTTGGTGGTGGCCATAATAGTGCCCGCTGCTTCATGGAAGAAGAAGAAAAATCTCCTTATACAACCCCATTAAATTGTGACAATACTAATATACGGCCCCCTTCTTTAGTCAGGTCAGTTGACACCATCTTGTGCATGCTTTTTATTCATGTGATAATGTTTTTATCATCCTGCGCCCTGGATAATGACTGCTGAAAAGGAAGGTTTTCATGTTGGGGACCGTTAGAATAAACAGGCTGGAGCCACTGAGCTGCTTGTGATGCCTTCTCCGACAGAGCGCTGTTGTCTCTTATTGCCTCAAAAAAGGAGAAAACGCAGTGACTTTAAATAAGGGATGCAACGCGTGAAATAAACAAAATCCTCTTTTACCCCAAAACCGCAGACATTTCAACGTCAAGTGACAGCAGCAGAGAGTTCAGTTGTTACTTTATAGTGTTGTAAAAAGTAGGCCGCCAAATGGTTAATTAGGAGCTCGTGAGTTGAGGTCAAGAAATAAATTAATATATGAAGCGACTTTTGGACTATTATTTGATAATATCATGTCAGGTGTTAGTAGAGATTGTTGTCATCTTAGTTTAAAGTCAAGAGACATCGAGAATAGAATATTTTTTTACCCAAAGATTTTGAAGCGCCTGTGGTGGTGGTGAATGCGGCATACTGCGTACCGGCAGCTCATTGGTCCCATTGACAGAGAGGCGGGACTTACGCGTAATGTACGCTGTTCGATTTGCTAAATGGGGAGGTGACGTTTACGGAAGTACTCGATCCAGTAATTCAGTGTGAACGAGTCGAATCCAAAATATGGAACAAAGTAATGGTAAGTTCTGCGTCACCGGTAAAAAAAAAAAGTTTAGATGAATTGTAGCGCGCGCGCGCATATGTACACGAGCCGTGTCCCCGGAGCTTTAGAGTCGCCATCTGTCACAAACGCCAGCGATAAGTGTGTGTTTATAGCTAAGCTAACGGGCACAACGTTGCAGCTGAGCGCCCGTTTTTTATGTCCTCGGAGTGTTGACGACAGTAACTCATGTCCAACATTATAACGAAGGACCTCTGACCCGGACTTGTGGACTCTGGCGATGAAACACGCCGCGTGTCAAACATCCATTAACATTATTATCGCCCCGCTGCATTCATGCTGTCAGTTGCCTTTCCTCCTTTCCAGACGGGAACTTGTCGCAGGTTCGGCACGTCGTGTTGGTGCTGTCGGGGAAGGGAGGCGTGGGCAAGAGCACCATCACCACCGAGTTGGCCCTGGCCCTCAGGCACGCTGGCAAAAAGGTAAGCGCGCCGGGGACCACGTGATCACCACGCGCGTACGGTCGCATTGCTTTTGAACGTGGCATGTTTACGGCATAGGTCGGCATCCTGGACGTGGACCTGTGTGGGCCCAGTATCCCCCACATGCTCGGCGTGGGCCGGCCTGACGTGCACCAGTGTGACTCTGGGTGGGTGCCGGTCTACGCCGACGCCCAGAAGGGCCTCGCGCTGATGTCCATCGGCTTCCTGCTGGAGGACCCGGATGAAGCAGTGGTGTGGAGGGGGCCCAAAAAAACAGGTACGCTGCTCTCCCATTGTGTTGGGCCACAGGTCAGAGGTCCGTCACACTTACTCTGGATCCCCATCTCTTCTCATGTTCCATCCCACAGCGATGATAGCGCAGTTCGTGTCGGACGTAGCGTGGGGAGAGCTGGACGTGCTGCTGGTGGACACGCCACCAGGGACATCGGACGAACATTTGGCGGTGCTGGAGAACCTTAAAAAACACAGGGTGGACGGAGCGGTCCTGGTCACCACACCTCAGGTACCCGTCAGCCTGGAGAGTCCTTACGGGTGAAATAAGGACCAACTCCCACTGACTGATAAGCTCACAAATTGAGTTCTGGCCATTGACCTACATTAAATATATGGTCCTGCTTTTGTTAAGAAACCAGGTCATCGTCAATGGTCCATGATGAATTTATGAAATTGATCTGATCACTTTCCTGACATTCTCTAAGTTGCATGACGTCCAGTGAGCATTGTTCTTGCCGGTCCTGTGTTTGCTGCAGGCGGTATCCACGGGCGATGTGAGGCGGGAGATCACCTTTTGTAAAAAGACGGGGGTCCGGATCCTGGGCATCATCGAGAACATGAGTGGATTTGTTTGTCCACACTGTTCAGTACGTAAACCGCCATGCAAGTCGCATGTGTAATGCTAATGATGTATAGTGAAATTGTACTTAAAACTATTAAGCAGCTAAGTCTGAAGGATTTGAAGGTCCTCTGCACATGAGTTGCTGCAGGACCCCAATTTGAAATCTATTCTCGATTAGTAAAATCATCCATTATTAACTTGTGTGGGTTTTTTTGTCACAGCTGTTTGTCGATTCTAATAAATCTTCTCTTTTCAGGAATGCAGCAATATCTTCTCAAAAGGTGGAGGTGAAGAATTAGCCAAGTTGACTGGATCAACGTTCCTCGGTGAGATGTCAGCTTCCCGCCACGTGGTGTCGCGATGCAGCTCATCCAGCCCTTTGTGATGTTGCACAGCTTTAGTCACGTGACAAGTCGATGCGCCTTGACGCCAGCGGGGCTCTTTTCATCGTCTCAGGTGAGGTCGGTATCCGGCTAAAGCGTCTGGTCCGTTGCAGGTGCCGTGCCCCTGGACCCTCTGCTCAGCGGCGCCATGGAGGAGGGCGCAGACTTCATCCGCTCGTTTCCCGACAGCGCCTCGTTTAACGCCATCAGCACCATCTCGCGGGCGCTGCTGTGCGACCTGGAAGGCGCGTGAGCGGCGACCCTGGTGTATTAAGTCGCTGTGCAGATGTAATTTATGCTATACAATTCATCACAATATAAAACTATTTACTGATTTTGTGTACCTTTTTTAAATAAATGTATCTGCCAACCGCACAATGTGATCTGTGTGTGCGGTTCTCGATCAGCTCATGTTTTTACTACAGATTGAGACTTCTGTAATAAATCATGCTGCTTGTAGAATACTTGGAACGTGTTACTGTGAAAATATGAAGTACTGAACACGCGTGTGTGTTGGAAGCCAGCCCAAACGAAGTTGGATTCTTCTTTAATTCGATTGTGACACATCAGGACAACCTCACGATCAGTCGGAATACAGATTGGCGCTTCAGTAAACGCGTCGGCAGCAGTTCCAATTTCAGAAAACAACCAGATCAAGTCAAACCGGTCTGAATGCTACAAAGACACAATGAAGCTTTTGTCGTGTGAACCAGAGTTCATACTTTTGGACAAAGTATGCACCGTGTAAAGAGTCTTTTTGATCTGGATAAAGTCTGCTGAAAGTAGCCTGCCCCTCCGCTTCATATTCAACAGCAACAAAACACTGAAACCCATGCAGGACCCGAATGACTGGAATGTGGAAGAGATCACAGATGGGGGGGGGGGGGCGGGAGGTGAAGACGATGGAGAGGAGATGAACTTCTGGAAATTACACTTGTGAGACCCAACACGGGGCGCACACACACACACCTTTAATGCAAACAGCACTACAGGAAAAACGGGGAAGTTTGAGAATGTTTGCGTAATGATTAGAATACAGCTACACACAAAACTCCCACTTCACCAGCAACATACTAAAGGCAATCTTAATCATTAAAGAAATACATCCAGAGGAATTCCAACCACTTATCACAATTTACCCACAGTGCATTAAATCTATGTAGATATTTATATGTCTGTATATATATATATATGTATAATATATCCTGGGGAAATAGACGTTTGCTGCATTAAACAGTTCGATGAACAATTTCTTATAAATAAAATGCGGACCAAAAAAAAAAAAAAAAAAAACGTACGTCCATAAACATTTGTCTTTACAAATAGATCCTCAAGATTAATGCAGAAATTGTGTCGACTCCCAAGTTGATACGGGAGGAGAAAAAGCTGTAAGACCAGAGGCCGAGCTGCCTCAGACGGAGGCGCTGCCTCAAACGGCCTCAAGGCCTGAAATAAGTGGAGGGAAAAAAAAGGAATCTATCATACAATTTTAAAAACGCGCACACATGCACGCAGACACACACACACACACACCAAGACAGACAAATCACTACATTGCGCATTTACAAGTTGACTATCAAATTGGGACAACTGTACACATCGTTGAGATAAGACCATATTCATGTAGCCATTTCAAATCCTCATTTCGACGCCTTTACTTCTTTCATCTCAAGTGGCTGATTCTTTTTTTTTTAAATTTTATACAAATTTCCCCCGTTTTACACTTTTTCTCCAGCAGCAACATAAAGGACAGATCTTTCATTGGAGACGCCTGGGTGTTTATTTCGTGGACAGAATGAGGGCGACAATGAGCCCGTAGAGACCCAAGACCTCGGCGAAAATCAAGATGAGGATCATGCCCACAAAGAGCCTGGGCTGCTGAGCCGTGCCCCTCACGCCGGCGTCGCCCACGATGCCGATGGCAAAACCTGCCGCCAAGCCGCTGAGGCCCACGCTGAGCCCGGCGCCCAGATGCAGGAAGCTCCTGAACACAGACGGGATGGTTACGTTACCTTAAACACTAGCTGGTGCTACTGCATCGCTTATTATGCCTGACCAGTCAAATAAGGAGAAAAATGACATTAGAGCGAGTTCAACGCTTTTCGTGTTATAGGGGAACTATGAAGCATTCACAAAGATGTGAAACATTAAACGTAGACAGAGTCTTGCTGTGTTCACTTACTACGCGGCAATTTATTGGCTGTGGTCTTTGCATCAGTAACTGAACTCACTTGTAGAGGGTGACCTTCTCTGAGATGTTGTTGGCAATAAGCACCGCTACCACCAGGCCGTAGATGGCTATAATACCCGCCATGACCACTGGGATGATGGACTTCATGATGAGCTCCGGCCTCATCACAGACATGGCGGCGATCCCCGTGCCGCTCTTGGCCGTGCCGTAGGCGGCACCCAAGGCTGGTATGGAGGAGAGAGAGATTTTAGTGAGAAAAAAAAAAAAAAAGGAATGGCAAACCACTAGCAGACAACCGAAATCAGTGGTCCCAGATGAATTAAGCAGAAGTGAAATTGAGATTGAAAACCACGACAACTGTTTCGGTTCCCCTTAAAATTCCAACATGTCTCTCTCTGCGAAATACCGAGGGGAAGAACAGAAGACTAACGGATCAGTCAGCCGAGGCCCCGGCGGACTGCTGCAGAGCGGTTAATCACTGTCGAAATGAAAGCGCCTCATTAGGTTAAGGCACACAGGGAAGTGCTGACGTCATAAGAGAAGCAGGATGCCACATCTCCAGAGCTCGAATCAGTACCGGCCATCGTCTACGTAGTGCAACGGCCAAACGGAGCAAAAAGCTTCGTCGGCAGATTGCCTCCGTCAGCGCGTGACGCCGAGGAGAAAGCAGAGTGCCAAAAAAGGTCACTCAACCAAGGGCGACTGCGGGAGAGGAACCTCAGACTGGACTAGATTACCACACATTAAAGGTGCGTTTATTTTCTCAAGGCGCGTGAAAGCACCTCTATGATTAAACGTGAACATAATGACGACAAGATCTTTGACAGCCTCGTCAGAGGAACCCTGACCTAAATAACAGCTAGAGTCAAAATCATTTCCCAAACAAACATTTGAATCCAGTAATGAACATTTTAAATACATTAAGGGAAAACCATTGCCATCCATTAACAAGCAGCGCGTTACTGTCAGCAACGTTAACGTCTCTATTCGGTATTGGTAAGTTCGGCCACAGCAAGGTGTTACAGGAGAGGACCCATCATCAAACATTGCCATTGAGACCGCATGATTAAAAGGTTTCCTGTCTGGGGGGGGCAGCTTCCGTAGTGGTGCAGAAGCACCACCTCTGGATTTTAATCCTAATACCCTCAGCTTAGGTGAAGAGCCGTCCCTCCCTCCCTGTATTTTTTCTTCCCTGCAGTAAGTTTAATGAATGGGACGCCCTTGTGACGTCTGGGTGGGAGGGGCCTCTAGCTAGGGATGATCTTGCATGCAATATGCCCACGCAATACACAGCGGATCGTGTACTCTGGAGTGGGCGAGTAGGAAAGCACTGCGAATGACAAAATCTCTAAGGTCAGAAATAGAGACTCGCCAACAAATCCATTGCATGACAAGCTGAAGAATATCTAGTATGCTACCATCATCAACTACGCCAACAAACAGTGTGAGGTGGACAGACTGATAATGTGAATGAAGGTCAAGCCCCTTAAAGCATAAAACCTCTTCCTTGGTGAGAAACTAAATAGGCAAATTCAAAAAAGGCAGATGCAGCGTAGCAAGAGACAAATGCAAATAGGCATCTTAAAATATTTGTCAGTGTGAAGTGGAAAATTTGGACCATTTGTTTAAATAACAGTAAGAAGGGCGATGGGGGGGAACCGGTTGAGTTGGTTTCGAATGGAGAATGGTACCTAGTGACACCAAAAGATCGCTACACGGCTTGCAACCAATTATAGAAATGGAGAACTACACTTCAGTGTGAAATGTTGACGCCCCATAAATACTCTACAGGCCTTATGAAGGACCAACCATCCGAAAAAACTCCCATGTCCACTGCGGGAAAAGTCCTTCAGCTCACACACACCAGGCGTCGACCGCCGGTTTAATGCAGGTTTCTTCAAACTCTTTCTCCTTTTTTTTTTTTTTTTTTTTTTTTTTGAAAAAAGGCAGTCAACAAACCAATGGGTTGACTATGTCCAGTTCTTATATTTATGGTGTACATTAAAAAGGAGAAGGATCTAAAATGACCCATCAATGACTCCACAACGATCCCTTGCACTTCAATCTGAGCGATCGTTAGTCCCCATAAATCGCACTACTACAACCCTCCTTTGTGCCAGCATGATCCCCTCCCTATAAGCCAATTCCCCAGCTGTCACTCCGTCCCCACAACCGACTAGTACTAACCTCCCCGGGCCGCCGCCATGCTGCCCATCGCTACACGTTACACACGATTGCCATTCCCTGATGATCGCCACCGGCCAGTCAGGTTTGGCCACATGGCCTCGAGCTACAGCGCTTTACAATGTGGTCAATTAGCGTGTTTATTTCTAACTGGAGCTGCACCCATCAGACCAGCCACACGGATCACACGTTGCTCCATGGATACTATTGACATATGATGAGGCACTTGTCCAAGATTACTAACCCATTGCCCATCAGCATTTCATTTTACTTTATTTTATTACTTGTTCACTGCTGTCTTGTTGTCTATGGTTACACTGTCTACTGTCGCGCATCAACCGCCAAGACAAATTCCTTGTATGTTTGACATATTTTGGCAATAAATGTTTCCTGATTACCAAAAGACAAATAAGCCACAAAAGTGTCCATGAAATAAAAAAAAGTTTCAAAGTTCACTTTCTCAGCCAATTAATACTTTAGTCAAAACAGTGATAAGGGGTTTCATACGCGTCTTTTGTAGTGTTTTTTGAGGTTCACTGTGAACTTTTAACTTGAGGGCAGAAGAAAGATGGTATATAAGTCAGAAGCCTCATCATGTGATCATCATGTGACCTCGTGTCATTCCCTTGAGCTATAAGGAAGTTCACCAGCTGATTCTGCATCCCAGTGGTCACCAGCAGCAAGAGAAAGCTATTTATGTTAAATGTCAAATCTCAATGTATGGATTACATACAATGACACCACGTACTCGACCAGTGGCACATTGGGCCAGAATATCAAACACTACACGGAACGACGTCAATACCATATAACAAATGGTTAATGCTCACACATGTCAAGCTACATTAAATTATTCTGTGAAAAACATATCGCCTCTTTAACACCCTTCATGGAGTATTCGGACGAAAGCAACCTGCAAGGTTTTATATCTAAAAATTGGATTTTGTGATCAGTTGGCTACTGCCATTTAATGTCCTTTATAAAATAACGTTAGTTCTAACCGCCTAAGCTAACATTTGTTAGCAGGCATCTGCAAACGTAACGTTAGCTAACTAGTCTTGACTAATAGCTAGTATGTTCTGCTTGCAATACTGCCACAATATAGAGAGTTTAAGAATAATTAAAGCCATTAGCTACGCGAGCTAACGTGAGATGACAGCTTGAGATTAGCATTGCGACGTTAACGTTAGCAAGGCTAGCGGGTAGCTCAAAGAGGCACTCCGTAGTTAACAATTCAAGGGAGAGACCTAAATGCAGAAGGACATACGAGTAAATAGATACGGAGACATGTTGTCACTAACAAACAGCTCAAATATAGGTGATAGTTACCGCTGAAGACCATGGCCGCAGAGGCGCCCATCACTGCGAAGAACGGAGAGTATTCGGGACTTTCGGCCGACATTCTTTCTCACACGGTATAAAACGGACTAAATATACAAAATTATAATTATTTATGTTGACTCGAAAAGAGAAATAACACTATCGAAGGCCTCGGAGTCAGAAAGCGGGACCGACAGGAACCGTCTGGCAACCTAACTAGCAGTGTAAACGGAGGAGTCACGACTCGTCAGATAAATACCCGGCGCAGCAGCACAAAATGGCGAAGCGGAAAATGTCACCTGACTCGGCCGCGCGGATAGAACCCATCGTCGGCTGTGTGTGGGGGGCGCGCTAAAACAAAGCCCGTCAACAACGTACCGCGGCACACGATGCGTTCACACAAACAACATGTATGGACTTATAAAACACAAGTAGCTCATTCTAAATGAATATGGTGTTTTACATTTTTCGACTCCTTTTGTTTTTTCTTTGAAGGTCACCCCTATCGGGCGTCGCTTTGGTATGCTCCGCTGCAGGCTTCCCCTTTGATATAAACGCGTTCACCCTTCAAAAGCAACGTGATGGAGTGATGAGGAGGAAGGTGTGGAAACACTGCTGGGATCATGCAAATAGGTTAAGGAAATAACATTAGCTTTAATTTAATATAACAAATCACATATTAATGCTATGCCCCAATAGGCACTTATAGCACTTATAGCAACTGCAATTTAATTGAACACATTGCTGCATTTTGCACCAGCACGCAGCAGAGGGGGATTCACAGTCAGCGGTGATATGCGGTAGCATGAGAGAATTTGAGTGTAAGTGTGTACGGTTGCGTCTGTGCGTTTGTGTGCGTGCCGAAAGAGGAGGGGTGGATGGACCCCGGACATGATGGGTGGGATGAAGTGGGTGAGTCAGAGTGAGCTGGTGCGCTCCCCTCGTCTCTCCCTCCACCCATCCCTCCCTCCCTCCACTCCTCTCCCCTCTGCATCGTCCAGTCAGCACCAGCGAAGGACCCCTCCCCTCGCATCTCTGTACGGCTCCTGCACTCGTGATGCAATTTCTACACCGGCATCGCAGGCCTCCTTCCATTCAGACACTTTACTCGACCAACATTTTACTCCGGCCGCCAAATGCAAAGTTGCATTACGCATTAAGAAATATCACTTTGAGCCGGCAGGACGTCTCGTGTCCTTGAGTGGCATTGATCAAGGTTGTGGAAGGCGTTCAAGATTGCGCAATATTTTTGATGGATAGTCTTTAAAATGGGGCTTCTAGGAAGATTACACATTCCCACAGGGCCATGGTTCCAGGTACATTATAGAATAAGCCACCAGTCATTGATGTGCAGTATGCTGTGTTTCTAGATCCCTCATCATCAGACAGTCCATGTGTCAGACAGGCCCACATCTAAAGGAAGACACCGGGCTCAGTACACAGTCAGATTGGGCATTCTTGTGCTTAATGGGCTTATCGTGTGACAAAGAACATAACCGTCTTTCATTCTCCCTGTAAAAGAAAGGAGCGCAATCATTTCCCACACATGTTGCGACCCCCTTGGTCTGCTTCTTAACCCCCGTCCGGCCCTTTACTATCTGACTGGCGGCCCCATCTCAGGGTTACACATTTAAGCCTCTTACTGCTTGAGGCTGGAAAGCGCGGTTTTCAGGAGATGCGCCACACCGGCGCCCGATGGAGCAGCTAAATATAGACGTGCATGTGCGATTAGCAGAGTGTGAATCCTGAATGAAAAGCAGACTTAGCTACGCGGAGTCAACAGCACAGTAAAGAAGGAATCACTGCGACACTTTGCGATCTGCGATACTAAACTGCTTTAGATGCATTAGCTTGAATTAAAATGTATTATTGTTATTTATTGGAAATGTTTCAGTTGCAGAACATGTTTAATCGAGTTTAAACAATTGAATAAAATACATTAGGTAGTAAAGCCGACTAAGGGAGGAGGGTTCCACATATATATTTATGTATCTGACTCATCTGCGTTAGATATTTCCAGTCACGCCGTTCAGCGTCAGCTTCCACAAAGTGCAAACATCCGAACACAAATAGAAAGGTGGATGACTTCGGCGTCGCAGTGTCAGACCTGCCTTACTGTAGCTATGCAAGATTTCATGCGTTTACTCAGAACTAGTGTTTAGTTTAACAAAGGATGCTTTCCTTGGTAAATGAATCTTCAATCTATATATGCTGGTTTCTCTTTGAAAGATCCGTCAAAACCTAAAACACGCTTGAATACACGCACAGAAGACCAACTCAACGGAAACAATTGCACGGCTTTTTTTTTTTTTACAACACAATTTAAACAAAGTATTATTTCCCACAATGACTTCACAGTAAATTTGGGTAAGCAGGCGTAGCATCTGTAACTACCAGGGGTAGAGCAGGATACCAGGGGGGAGCTTCAGAAGGCATCTGGCACACTTCTGTGACAGTCTGGACAAAGGTCTCCCTCTCTTTGGGAGGAAAAGCAGCAAGACAAACAAATACGAAGTCACTTTCCTTTACTGAAAGTGACAATTAGTGGTTACGCAAGGTCTCACCGCGGCACGAGGTTAAACATGCACAAAGAAACGGCGCAGATCCCCAACTGGACACCAATCTGGACCGTCTTCACGCTGCAAAGGACGGAGTGGCAGGAAAGAGTAAGACGAGAAGGAGGAGCTTTTCATTACTTTACCCCCAGTTAACTTTTTGTTTAAAGTCTGTACTTCGCATGCGTATGAAAACTCTTAAATACTTTTAAATGTGCCGCTCGTTCAAAAGGAAAGCGTCGACTTCTGGTGCAAAATAGCAACACTCATGATATCCACAAACATTTACCACATTGATTTATCAGCAGTCTCCCGTGTATGTACAGCCAATCAAACCCGGACGGCACTGAGTTCATCTTAGTTTCAACATCGAACAACATTCCAAATACACACATTTTATCCTGATCATTATGGCCTGGTAATATATATTTTTAACAACTATACAATAAATTTGGCAAAATTGAGCTAAACAACAGCACACAAAACATTTCAGCTCCGCATGAACACGATTGGACCAGAGAGCTTTAAATAATCCTCATGTTGGCTTGAGCTCTGGTTGACTTCCTTCTTATTACTGCACACTTAAACATAGACACCAGAATACAAATCTGTAATGACAAACAAAGCAGAAAAACAAACAAAACACCACATTTTTGTTCCCATGTTGAATCTGATTTTAACTGCATTAATAAATAAAAAATGGTCCATCACATAGGAACGTTTAGGACGGACTTCGGTTTTCCACCTCCAAGTGTTTGCGGGACATTTCATATCATCGTTTTCTGTGTTACAATGTGAGTCTATGCCTGTATGGACTGTAATGTGCGTTCATGTGCACGGCCCTATGGCGCCATGGCGTCCTGGAAGCCCCACACTTCTAGCAGTGCGACCTGGAAGCTCTCGGCACACAGCGGCGGGTTGTCGAAGGTGGCGCAGCGGCCGGCGCGCCCGTGGTTGAGCTCAGAGTCGATGTAGAGCGCGTTGCCGTCGCCTCCTCCTGAACACGCGAGAGCAAACGGTTTGTGTACGGCACGAGAAAATAGGGAGCAGTGATACCAAAAACGCAACAATGACACGTTATTTAAACCCCACTCACCCACTATGATGGAGTCAAAGTTGCCGGCCATGAACATGGAAGTGTTCTTGGAGTTCAGGTTGAAGTGGCGGGCGGAGAGGAAGGGCGACAGGTCCCCAGCAGGTCTCTCCGGCTGCTGTAAGCCGTTGCTGTCTGGCTGTTGCCCCCCGGGGGGGTCCGCGGCCTCGTCTTCAGGGTCAGGAGTCTTGTTGGACGAGGCCAACTCAGGGTGGCGGATCACCACCCACTCGTAGCGCTCCATCTCTGGCTTCAGCTGACAATGGAGACAGACGTTGCATGATCAACTGCACACCAGTGCCGCACATTCATCAATGAGACGCTTTTCGAAAAAAAGGCTCAAAGGGAAATGAACCAATTAAAAAACATCTGAGAGGCATCAGCTGTTGCTGACCGTCTCCATTCCCTCCTGGTGTCAGGTGACGGCCACGTCAGGCACCGCTGGCTCAGGCTACAGGGGCTTCCGATCCGTGTGCGTGAGACGACGTGTCTTCTGGCTCAGGCGGCACGCGGCTGTGCGTCCACACCGATACTCAGTTTAATAATGCATGCAGAAGGCCTCGCAGAGTCGAGGCGGTGGAATCCAGGCTCAGAGCAGAAAAGCATCAGGAGCGGGACGCGCGCGTGTTTGTGCAGACGTGGCAATGCATGTGTGGGATAAAATCGTCCCCTACTTGTCGTCGGATTTGTTTGTCTCTCCACAAACGGAAGCCTGCCGTTGGCGCCTAGCACGTGAAAACAGCGTGGGTGGTGCCCTCTAGTGGCTCCACTCTCAAAATGAAAACATTCCCCCTCCAACCGATCGCAACAAAACCTCTGAAGTTAATGAACATTAGAAAAAAAATGCCGTAGGTCTAGATAGTGAATACGAACTCACCCTGAAGACAAAGCACTCCCCTGTGCCAAAGAAGCTCAATTTGTTGCCTCCCCTCTTCCGCTCCTCCCAATCCGTGGACAGGAAGGCTCCACATACCTGAGGCAAAAGAAAAGGAAAGCGGGCGGGTTCATCCTCCGAAACATTGCATCATCACTTCACTACGGCTGGAACACCGCGGCGTCCTGTAAGCTGCCACGCTGCTCGCCGAGATCCGTTTCGAGCACCGTAATCCAATCACATGACCTCTGACACCTATTCATAGTTTAGCCGGAGTCTAAACACCGGAGGAACATTGAATTGCATCAGGATGTCGTCTTATCTCATGCACACATTTTGGAGGTCACAATAATGAGTTTGCGTTGCTTACGTCGCCATCTGTGGTCCGGATGAGGAGCAGAGTGGGCTCGTAGCCTTCGCAATGAGAGTAGAATCTGGAGGAAGCAATAGTTGGAATTTATTATATATTTAGTTTTCAGCTTACAGCTTTGATTTCATTTAAAAAAACAAACAGATTTTTACGAATGACTTAATTCAAGGACTCAACGCTAAGCAGGACCCGACGCGTCAACTGTGAGCAGCAGCGGCCAAACGCGGAGATTAAATTAACGAGGGCTGCGCTGCACAGCGTACCTGTTCAGGCTGCAACCGTGGGTGGAGGTGGTGAAGAGGAGTTGTGGTTGGCACAGGGCAAAGCGCTCAGGGATCCACGACCAGATGTCCCGCATCTCCTTGGCACTGACGATCTCAGAGGAGAAGGTGTCGGGGTTGAGCGCCAGCTGCACGTTCCGCCTGGAACGAGACGCAAGATGAGCCGGAGAGGCACAGAATGCGAAGTAAGTAAATGAGAAATGCGGGTCGGGAGAATGGCGTGGAGGAGGAAAACCCACCGAGGACTGAGCAATGACCAAAGTAGGAAACACAGGAGTGAAGCGCGGATGAGACAGAAGATGGTGGACGGACAGACAAGGCGGAAACCAGACAAAGAGGGACACAAGAACATAATGTGAGTCGAGCGGCACCGTTGCCCCAGAGGATGCGAAAACACATTTGTCCACTGAGACAACCACGCGATGGACTCCGTGCCGTTGCTGATGTACAGTGGAACCAAAAGACGCTGCCTGCTATCAGAATTCTGATGTGATTATGGACTGTACCGCTTCTGTTTGACGGTGATGCCTTTCTGCTGCAGGGACTTCTCGTTGGTGAGCTGCAGCAGGGTGATCTCCTTGCGGCTGAGCATGCGGATGGAGAAGGCCTTCTCCAGCAGCTTCTCCGGTGTGACGGTGGAGCCAATGCCCTTGATGAAAGCTTGAATGTCGTCCCGGACTTTGTTGGAATCCGGCTCGGCGGCGCCCTGGGCCTCCGCGTTATGCTTGCGATAGAACTTGAGCAAGGCGATGGCCACGCGGAAGAGGACTTTGTAGCCCTCCACCAGGTAGATGTCGAGGACCCGGACCATGTGGCCGAAGGGCAGGTCGCCCAGCACCCAGCGCTGCCAGTCGGAGTACACGTCCAGCACGTCCTGGGCGGTGGCCACGATCATCTTGTGGGCAGCGGTGCAGTACTTGTTGGCCAGGTCCCCGAAGGTCATGCAGCTGGACTCGTGGGCCTGGAAGGTCTGGTCCAGCAGGCGTTTGCCGGGCTCGTTGCAGGACAGCATGCGGCTCACCAGCTCGAAACACTGGGCCTCGTCGGCGCTGAAGTGCAGGAGCAGCGAGGTGACGGCCGGGAGGGACGGGCAGTGGGAGATGTCCGGGAACTGTCCGGCCACGCAGTTGATGACCCGATGAGCCGAGGCGACCGCCTCCGCCTTCAGGCAGTACCGCGGCAGAGGACTTCCGTCCACAAACTCCGGAAGCGGGATGTGGGAGGAGGGCTTCTTGGCGGCCGCGTTTCCCACGAGGTCGCGATACACCTCTGCATCCGGGGTGACCGTACGACAGGGAAGGGCCTTGATGAGCTGCTGGTAGACTTGCGCTCGCAGCCTGTGGTTCTTGGCCCAGTAACCCTGCCGAGCCATCTGCTTGAACGCTTTCAGGTCCTTGCAGTCGACCTTGGTGGGCCCGCTGCTCTGGGCCAGGTCCCCCATCTGGCTCCAGTCCACAAAGGTGCCATAGTCTTCTTCAGCCATGGCGATGGGAACTTTGCTGGTCGAGCAAGGAGGGACGCTCCGGGCTTTCGTTAAGCTTCCGTCCTCCTTAACTGTCCATGATAGTTACTGAAAGACGCAAAAGAAATGGGACGAAATCAGTCACTTCCAGCAGCACCGGAATATAAAAACAAAATGAATTGATCCATTTATGTTTCATACCGAGCAGTATCAAAGAAAAAAAATACAAGTTCTAAACAAGTCCTTTGAGATTTGCTCCAAGCGAACTGCTCCTGTTTACCAGCTTCTAGACTACGATATAAACGAGCAGAGGACGTACACACACTATTGTTTCCATAAGAGGTTATTTGCAGCAAGTTAGACCGGACATATTGCAAAGTGACTCCAGTTAATCTGCACTGTGAAACCACATAAGCAAATTTAACTAATTAGATTGTATGTTCTTAAGATCTTCAAATAGAAGAGAGTATGTACTGGTTCCCACGCAAGTCATCTGAAGCGAAAACATCTTACAATGGAATGTAGTGGAAAGGTATCCTAATATCATCTGAAAGCCACAAATAACTTTGTACGTCCTGTGATGCACATATAGTTGTGGACAGATTTCAGTGGCATCGGACTGTTTGACATTAAAGCAACAAAACAGATCTCCGGCGGTGAGAGAAACTAAAACTTTGTGCTGTAAAAGTTGACCGGCAGTAAATTTAGATTACATCATCTTCACTTGAGATACGGAGAGAGGAAATAGATGAGCAATGTAGTAAACTATCACACCTCATCAAATCATCACAGACTTGTTTTGAGTCACATGGAGACGTTTGTCCAAAGATCACTTGCAATATGCCAAAAATGACCGTCGTAAAAATCATTCACATTTCATCATTTCACATTGCCTTTCAACAAGTCACATGAAGGTGCAAACCAATACTAGACGCACAATCAGATGCATCTTATGGTGTAAACTGGCGATCCAGACCAGCAAAATAGCTCTTTCGTATATTATTGCATTTAATACGTTCTTAGAATCGGACAATGCCAATACATGTTGGTATATATTAGACCACACAGATGGTACATGAAGGCCATAACAGGGGTGCAGGGGATGGAGCTCTGTTCCTGCTAACATGGCCGCAGGTCCCCGTCCTCATCCGGGAGACATGTTAGCCTACTTACATGATGCACGTGGAGGCTGCACGGCCGACGAGAAAGGGACAGCTGCGCTAAACCCGTGCGCCACGCGAAGGGGACGAGCAGCTCCCATCGCGCACACGTCTGACGCTCAGGTCGCCGTGTGCACGCCGAGCAGAGCCGCTGCGGGGGGGTTTAAAGTGGACCGTGGACGCCAAACGGGTGCAGACAGAAAGCCGCCGGCATCGGGTACCGACGCGGCGTCTGTCACCCGGCGACCCGGTGAATCTGACACGAGCTTTTCCCATTCAAACTGGCCAAGTTAGCGGCGCTAGCTTCAGCTAGCCGCGAGCTGCTACCGTTGGGTGCGCGCGCGAGTGGCTGACGTGACCTGAAACGCGCACACGCGCGCGCACACACACACACACACACACACACACACACACACACACCGCTAGCTGTCAGACAACGCAACACAACAACGAAGCCATGCAAATGCAGAACAAACAAAAAAATACATATATAATATGTTGGCTAACGTTAGCGAGCACGAATGCTAGCGACCAGCTGCCAACCGGACTTCACTGACGTGAGGAGATTTCAGCTTGAAATTGCAGGAAAGCGGCGCGTTTAAACCGCCCGAACCCCGGCGACGGGAGCACGACTCACCTCCAGCCGCACACGACCGCGGACCCGCGGGCGACCTATAACCCGAGTGACGGGATGTCCTCACCTGGACGCGAGACGTCTTGAGACGCGAAGCACCATTCAGGTGGGGAGCTGCCTCGCGCATGCGCAGTGCCTCCGAGCTCGCTCTGCCCGCGCGGGCGCTCTGCGCGAGCTCAGGTGGACTGATATTAAATATGTTAAATGTAAACGTATTTAAATATATGTTACGCGTTCATTCACACGAATGGAAAACAACAAATAAAATAAATGTTATATATATATATTCCATCCTGCAGTCAACTCTACTCACAAATGCGCAAACTTTCATAACATAATCTGGAGTTTTAAAGAAATGCCACAAACCCCCAATTGTATGATCGCGTCCTGCTGTCTGCGCCGAGCGCGTAATCTGAAGAGGTTGCACGGCACATCACAGTGTCCTTGTTTACTTGCATACTTGCTCCGTCAAATAAGCGATGGCACGGAAGTGTAGGCCGGAGACTAACAGGGGCAACAGACCCTGCCTTTGTGCTCAAAGCAACCGGCACAACACAGCCGCCCCAACGCATGACAGTTATTACTGGTAATCCAATTGGGGATCCACCACTGGCTTCATGAACAACGTAGGACAAAATGTTGTTTGGGCCTAAACACTGCTGATGTGGTTAATCTCCTCATTCACTATGACCTGCTTGGTATTGCAATGGCAGAAAAAGAACGTGTCTGATACTGTGCAGTAGAGATGTGCAAGTAATCTTCTTTGTGATATTGATTCAGTGCATCATCCATGTGACTGCTTTAAAAAAAAGAGAACCGCAACCATGTCACGTGATCCGGAGAAGCCACAGGAACACTATTTCATTGTTATTATTTCACGTGACTTTTGTCTCCACTGTTCAAAACGTGAGGAAAACATCCTGGATTTGGCAAAAAAAAAAAACACGAGAGAGTAAGACTGAGCAAGTGAGAGAGAGAGAGAGAGAGAGTGAGAGAGAGAGAGAGAGAGAGAGAGAGAGAGAAAGCTTATGAAGGGGAGGAGATAACAGAGTTCATGGAGGTTTATATGCTCTTCAAATCCTGCTGCTCACTGCGTGACATCAGTAACCCGTCCTCCTATCTGTCGTGTACGTGCACACATGCAGTGGCATATATGTGCACGTTAATACACACGCTCTATATTCTATAACACCTAAAACAACACGGGATCTGAAACCATTCCTGCAGAGTCAGACCAATCCTCTTGGATCAGATTAAGAATTACACACGATAGTCCAGTGGTATCCTGTAACCATGCATTCCCAAGAGGGGGGTTGGACTCCAAACCGGTCCCTGGCCTATATATTGATGCACTCCCTGTTTGTGTCATCGCGGTGTGTCAGCTGATTGAGTGACACACTATCTTTATCTGACTGGGATGTTGTTAATTACTTAAGTGGTCTCGGAGCCTTTGACATCCTGTGATCTCATGATCACCCTTTTTTATAAGTCAAATTGAAAAAGATTTTGTTTTGGTAGCTTCTCTTGTATTTATTTTGCTGTTTGCATTATATTTCGTTACCGGTCATTTAGCTGACGCTTTTATCCAAAGAGACTCACAAAAAGTGCAAATTTCTGTAGATAAGAGCCATTATAACTGCCACAATTTGTCTTTTAGTCAAGGTAGAGTCTGAAGAGGTGTGTCTCCGTGGTCCTGATGTCATCAGAGCTCATTCCACCATTTAGGAGGCAGGACAGCGTCGTGGTCTTGTCGAGTGTTTTGCTCTCGGTGAGGGAGGAACAAGCAGTTTGGCCGCTGCAGAGCGCAGTGCGCGGGTTGGGATGTCGGGTTTGACACAGGGTTTAGAAAAAAAACAAAGGCTTTCATTTGAGTTGAGAGTTAGATTCCTTTGGTTGAGCCACTAGAGGTTCCCAGCGTGCACCTCTAGTGGCTCCTCGGCACCTGGAAGACGCTGGTCTTTGGTCAATCTGTGTGGCACTCGTCATCCAATGTGCAAGTTGCATATGATTTAATTAACCAGCATTCTGACTTAAAAAAAGAAAGAAATTAAAGCATTTGAGGCTCAGTAAAACGTGTGTGTGTCTTTCCCTCTTTGACACATTGTCATTCTAGTATTTACGATCCCATTTAAACCTCCAATGAAACAACTTGTGGTCTGATTCAATTATTTGGCAACTGTCTCAAAACACAAAAAGTGCAATTTACTTAACTTTAAATGCTATCAACAAAGTTTCCACCGGGTGATTTCCCGGCTCTATTATTGTGCCCACTTTTGTTACTAACATTAAATTAGTTCTGCCCTTTTGTCTGTATTGTGTGATTTAGTGTCAGAGGTTTAAATGAGCTCCCTGCTCGGGCATCGGCTCACAGGCGAGAGGCTTAAAAAGCCCGGCTGAAAGGAACCGCGTCACCCAATAGCGTGGGCTCCATTGTACCCCGTGAAAGGCCCGAGGAGCACTCTGGCTATTGTTTCCTTTAAAGGGGAGTCAGGTTACCTTGACAACGGCAGGATGCCTGCCCAATAGGTCCCGGGCCACAGAGACGAGGCACAGCCGCCGAAGGAGGGAAAGAGACCCCAAAAGAGACAAAAGAGGAGGCAAGATACTGGCCGGCCCCAACTTTATTTCTTTATTTTTTGGGGGCTTGTGTGTTTTGTAAACAGGCCCGACGGTCCCCAGCGGGTCGGCACGGAGCCCCGAGGAGGTGAGGATGTGTGTCTGTTGTGTGCGCTTGTCCGTGTGCCGGTTTGTTTTGCAAGCAGAGCTGTTGCCATCTCGGTTTCTGCAACACGTTGACCCACAGCAGCAGGTCGGTTTAGCTTTTAGGTTCAGCATTGTCGTCGGTTTAACAAAATGTTTTACACATTCACAAACACACAATATTAATAACATTACTTCAAACCTATTTATGCTTTTTAGATTCATCAATTAATGCGAAAGTGTTACCGTTTGTTTGCAACGTAAAGAAACTACCGTTAAATCCAAAGACGGGAGTTGAAGATGGTTTGAGTGGTGTCACAGGATATTCTCTAACTATCCATTCACCACAAAGCCTGTAGAACATTCTGGCGTTTGCAATGTGCTTGTTTGACAGTGAGCTCCAGCATCCCGTCCACAGAGGGCCATGCACGTTGCACTGCGGCCGCGCAGGTAAGGCTCAGCAGCGAGGGGTCCGGGGGGGCAGCGTGTCGTAAAAAAAATATGCAAGAAAGCGATGCACCTGCCTGCCTCTGCATGGCTTTCTGCATTGACCAACTGTTATTGTCATTGTGACAGCTGACGGGTCGGAGTGCTGCGTCACAGTGAGTGTTAAGCCGGGTTGACTAAGCCCTGCCCGGTGCGTGATTGATTGTAGTTGTAATCTTCCTTTCGCGTGGAGCTGGACATCGCTTGCAGTAAATATTCAACCACCACAAAGTATTATGTTTTTTGTAATGCACAACTCAACAGCTGCTTTTTCATTCCGTTCATGGCCTCAACCAACGTGATGAGTGGCCTGCAGCTTTGATGAAATGCAGTACTGAGGAACGCAAAATGAATAGTTTGAATACGTTTAAATAGCGTATGAGTGGCGTTGCATTGATTCCAGAGGTCTCCCTGTGTATTGCGCCCTCTAGCGGTTGTCTGGTGCTCTGCCTGTGCCTGTCTGTGTTCACCCTGCTGCTGCAAACCCTCTGGGTTCCACTTGAGACGACCCTGGAGGAACCTGCCGGCAGGTCACCCGAGGAACGAGGTAAGCCCATGAATGAATAATCAACACGCATCACCTCGGTGTGCACACTTCCCGGTGGGTCCTCATGCGGCTGACAGACGCCCCTGTTCCAATGAGGGCAGGAGACGGGAATGTGGACAAAAGCTTTGTTCCCGGTTTACAAAGAGACAATGCAGCATATTTCTTTCCCTAAAATCGGCATTCTTTTTTTTTTGCATCCAAGGAATAAATTAGCATATTCTGGCGCCGCTCCTCTCCCAGATGTCTTCTTATGACATCATATGTTTGTCAGGAGGTCATGGAAGTGTTCCCTTCTAGAAACCCAGTCATGCACTTGATTTTACTCCACGATCTGTAAAAGTAGCCACCATAAGATGGTTGATAAGCACATACACTTTTACTTAAAACAGAGCTGGAAAATCTTTAGTGACAGACTTTCTATGAATCCGTTTCAGAATGTATGAAAATATAATTTTCTTTTCTTGCCACCGAGAATTATTTTAAGAAACGGCTTCATTAGGATAATAAGAGAAGACTCAACACACACGGATGCTTCCCTCATATTGTCTACCATGTACATGAGAAGTAACACACACACGCGTTCCTATATGTAAGCCCTGCATTTACGAGCATTGCAATGGTTCGGCCCTATAGGTATCCCCCACGGGGGGGTATTACCTTGTTACAGGGCCCCTCCTGGTCCCGAGGGCCCAAAAGGGCCCCTGACGGCGTTATGCTGACGGTCAGCTGAGTAAACAGTGACGAAGTGACATCACCGATCTGGTGCATTTTACTGTGTAGCACAGGTTGTGGCTTTAAGCCCTCAAGGAGATCCTTACTCTGACCTCAAAGCCAATAAAACACTCAATATTCCTCCTTCCACTGTGTGATTTCAGTCAAGACCTCCTTGATCCCAAATAGCTCATTCTGAGCCCCTCCAGCAGGCTTTTAAAACCCACGTTCACTGTTTTTACAGTAGTGCGATGTCTGGTAAAGATGTGTGACACCACTACTTCAGGTTAGAGTACTGGAGATTAAGGAAATATACATTCATATGTGTATTTTAAGGCCACATGAGGTTTTGACAGTGTGTCTTTTGAATGTATTTGTTGTGTTGTTCCTTTGGTAAGATAATGAGTTTACAACTCATTTCCGCAGCCAAGGTCATTCATGAAGGGATGAAGTGTTGTTGGTTTCAAGGGGTCAACGGGCCGAAAGGTTGGGGCACCGCTGAGGGAAATCAATGTAAATGTGCTGTTTGTAAATAGCTTGAGGTCAGCAGCTTGAATTCAACCTTCAGGCGTCAGTCTAAAAGCCTCCAGGAAACACACAGGATATCTACATGAATGCAGGTGCCTTTGTGTGTGTGTGTGTGTGTGTTTGGGCCCACATGAAAATATAAATGTATGCAGCGGATCAGTGGAAATAGAATGAGAAACCGCTAACGTCCCACGAGACACGGGCCTAGATCACTTAATACAAAGTCTTCCTACTTACATTACAAACATTATGCTGCAGAATGTGATACGTTGTGTGAGACGCGGCGCGTTGTGCACGCTTCCTGTCGCAGGTCAGCGCGGCCTCGGCCTTCGCAGGCTGGCGCTCCGCTTGGAGGCCCTGAGCACTCAGGTGCAGCGGCTGAGCGGAGGGAGAGGCGGCGCCGCCCGGCCCGGCGGAGACGATCTCAGTCGGATGCTGCGAAGGTGAGAGCCTGTTCAGCCCTGGACTCTTTCCGGACGACAGCGTGCGACTTTGTGTTGTATTCGCCGTCCGCTTTGCTTCGCAGCTTCAGACTGGACCAGCGAGGCTTAACGCGCTCGGTGGAGAAGCAGCTGAGGAGAGTGTCCCAGAGGCTGGAGCAGCTCAGCCGCCTGTCTCGCACTGCATCACATGACCTCAGGCCACACGCAGGTGAAGGACCTTTGTAACCTTTAACCTCTCTGAATGATGTGTTCTGTTTTTAGTGTTGGGGGGGAGGTTAAAGGGATTTTGACCTCCTTCCTGTAAGCCATGTACGGGTTTTCTAGCTCACTCTTTCTCTTAGATTCAGATGCAAGCAGATATGGAGGATCTCTGGGTTTAGATTAGATTAAAAAGAAAGACGTTTTATTATTATTTGTATGACATCTGAGTCTTTTCTACTTTAGTTTTCATTTTAGCAGCACTTGAAGCAGCTCATTGTCCAAGCCAAAATATAGATTTCAGGGTGCGTGCTTAAACATTTGTGTTACACAAGATAAATACCCCCCCCCCCGGTCCCCCCCAATGTTGCCTGCTCGAATGACCGCAAGCTTTTCGCTTTTCGGTGGTTTACTGCAGTTGGTAGTGTGATACCCGGAGCCAAATGCATGGTTCAGAGCCTGAATGGAGGTTAACCACACAGTGAAATTAACAAGCTGCGATAATGCAGGGTGTGAATAGGGTGGGGGCGTGGGTGGGTGGGGGGGTTAAAGGGCGCTGGGTGCAGGTGGTTATGGGGAATGAAGTCCTTGAATAGAAGTTTAACAAGTCCCTCAGAGCCGGTGGCGAGCAACTGGCCGCGGGGAGGAAGAAAAGTTCACGTTTACACTACGACCCTCGTGAGAGGTGTCAGGTGAGAGTTGGGTTATGCAGTGTGTGTCCATTAAACACACACACACATACACACACACACACACACACACACCACACTGTGCACATGTCAGGGGTGCGTGTGCGTGCGCACATCCCACCCGCAAGCGCACAAACACACGCTTCCCCGTCACCAGCCTGTTCACCATTGCCCTCCTCTCACATTACCTCACTCCCATAAAACAGGGCTGATTTACCCAGGAGTCCTTTCACCAACCTGTCTGCTCCTACTCTTGTTTTTGCAGCGGGTCTCTGTACACGTCTCTGTACTCGGACCTTCACACCTTCGCTCCAGGTTTATCTTTTTTTCTCACGTTTCTTTTTCACTATGTTGTTTGACATAGTGAAGGGCTGCGTATTTTGGCAGGAACTAGCATTGTAAAAGGGTGTGTGTGGCTGCAGGCAGGTGGCTCAGGTGTGTGTGTGTGTGTGTGTGTGTTCACTCCAGTTGATTGACATTGGCTGGAGATGGTGGGGGGGCTTACTGGAAGGGGCCTCTGAGAACACACTGCCTCTACTCTAATGCCTCTTACATGCATGGCAGCACTATGCACGGAGCCGATGCCTGCTACTCATTGAGGATATTTCGTTTGAGAGGTTGTATATCAGAGTTATTGTCCGCTGTTCTTTATGACCACGGCGACTCAACCGCACAATGTGGTTTCTGTTACTAAGGCGAGGGCCGTGGAATAATGATGCATTCAAAGGGAAACCGCGCTAACGGCTAATTCCTCACCCGCAGGGCCCGAGGAGAAGTGTGAAGTGCCAGCGGATCGTGCGTATCCGCTGTGTGCGGAGAAAGTGGAGGTGAGGAAGTGGTAATTATACATTGTAGATTGAGCCTAATCACACCTAGCGCACAATGTTATGGTTGCATTGAAGTGCTTGAATCAACTCACAGTTTTCAGTTTGATATTTAGTTCACCATAAGGTGAGCTGATCATGGGAATGGCATGTTCAAATAATGGGTATAAGGATGTTGCATGTTTGTGTAGCATGTTATGTGCACTGTGCATCACCAAAAAGGTACCTCGTTTCTTTCTGGCAGTTCCTGCGGGCGCGTTGGCACACAGACCCCTGCTACGCCTTTTACGGGGTGGATGGTACCACCTGCTCCATATTGACGTACCTCAGCCTAACAGAGGACTTTTGTCCCCTTCGTCTTGGAGGAAACCACTCTGTGCCGCCATGGCGCCGCAAACCTCACTCCGACCCCGGGAAGGTAACGCAACAGGCCGATGGCATTGTGTGTCGGGGGTCAAATGGTTCAGCTCGTGACCGACTCCACTGAAGCGCGAGTCCGCCGTCGTTTCGGCACACAGGCGGAGGTACGCACCAGCCTGAGCCCACTGTACGAGGTCATCAGCAGCAGCAGCGGCCCTGCAGTGGACTTCATCCGGTCCAGAGTGGGGAGGATGTCTGAGCGGTGGACACGGGCTGCTCTGAGGATGAGGCAAAGCAGCAACGAGACATTCCCGACCCAGATGAGGGTATAAACCCCCAGATATTACGTTCAGAAGTCGTCTGAAAATAACTTTTTTAGGATTCGGATGAAGCCAAAGTGATAAACTGCCGCGTCGGCATCAATTAGAGATGGACTCGGGACTTTGTGACTTCCCGTCCTCCAGGTGCTGCTTTACCCCGGGGCCCTGGCCGGCAGTGTTGGCCGGCGGTTTGAGGCCCTGGTGGACAGAGGGGGGCCCCTGGGGGAGCTGGTGCAGTGGGCCGACCTCGGCGCCTGTCTGACCATCCTGGGCCACAACTTGACCTTCAGCACCTCACGCCGACTCCTCCACAGGTCACTGTCCCTTCACGCTGAATACTACGTGTGCGCCGCGCATACGAAACACGTGTTTGATTTGTGGAGTGAAAAGATCAACGTCTGCTGTGACACCAGCCTGATAGGTGCTGCGCCAGGACGAGGCAGTTGTCCAATTCAGAGGCCCCTGACCTTTGACCTCATCTACACCGACTACCATGGCCTCGCTCACCTACATGGCGCCATGGGAATGGCTTTCCCGCATTACCAGTACGACCCCAATTTTCTAAATACATAATTATGTCAGAATAAACCGGTATTTAGGTGTGTTTTACAGCTTGACCTTTTGCAATAAGCCACAAGTTTGTTTCATGTATTTGTGATAATAACTAATAAAAAATGGTGGATAAAAAGATTTATAAAATTTCTCTAATGATTATAATGAATGAAATAACATCCCTTTAAACCCTGAAATACAATAGAAAATGACAAATGATTACGCATTAAAGGGTTAAATGCTATAAAGCACTTTTCTTCTTTTTATCACTGCAGATGTCGCTTCAGAATCCTCGACTCTTTTGGCACCGAACCGGCCTTTAACCTGAGGAGTTATGCGCGTAGCCGTGGGTATGAAACGCTGTGGGGAAGCTGGGGCCTGCAGCCTCTGCAGTACCTGACCATGTTCCGTAAGTCTGCGTGTTCACTTTTCGTGTTTGTGCAAGTCTGCAATCGTGCAAACACAAAGACAGTCCAGCACATTGATCCAGAAACGCATTACCTTCCACTCAGCTCACAGGCCCAGACATATTTACGCCTCGCATCAGCAGCAGCGATCCATTACGTGCACATCTTTGCGCGTCCTCCCACTGAGAGGATTAATAGCCGCGGTTAAATAAACTGTGCCCAGACGCAGCCTTCGTTCCAACGCCTCTCTGTGCCGTCTTTCCCACCCTGCCGGGAGATGGAGGCAAGCTGGCCCCACTGGGCGGAGAGCCACTCTTCATGCCTCAGCCTGAAACACTGTTTATTTGTCCTGCTGTGGGAGGGGGGGGGGAGACAGGGATGGATGTGAGCTGATGGTTGGGAACGGGGCAGAGAGAGAGAGACACCAAGTCACAGGAAGCAGACGGAAAAAGAAGAAGAAGAAGAAGAAGCTGGAGAAAAGAGCGGGGCGGGTGTTTGTGCTCCTGTGTTGAAACGGGGAAGAGGAGCGCAGAGGAACGGAAATCCTCTAAAACCAAGAAGCGATTCTCTCCCTCACAGCTCCCCGTGAATGTCTCCGCTGATCTGATTAGGCAGGTGTAAGAGACACGCAGGAGCAAATGGGGCTGGAAAAGAGCCGGTGGAAGAGGATGAGAAGGTTTGGTAAAAAAAAACAAAAAAAAAACGTATTTTAAACAAGAACACCGTGGGAATGAAAACACAGACACACACACACACACAAACCTTTGCCGGCAGCACATTCCTATTAAAGTAAATACTCATCTTTCACACCTTCTTTAGTGCGCTGGACGCCAGCCGGGTGGCAGCTGCCCGTCTAAACAACCAGAGGTCAACCCCTCGTTTTGCTCAGCAGGCGATTTATACCGCTCAGCGTGTTTCTCCTCTCGCACTATATTTCTGGACGGTGTTCTTCGGTAATGTTCCTGTTCCGAGTCAAATGTGAAGGTGCTCTGTGATCTGCCCTCCAGCTCACACTCCTGATAACTCTTTCCTGGGTTTTGTGAGTGAAGAGGCGGCGAGGGAGGACAGCTACAGGAAAGAGCGGATAGCGGTCATCTACGGCAAACAAGACTATATGTGGCAGGTAAAATGATCAAATCGGATTAAAAGTGCATGGATTTGAAAAGGTCCTAAGATGTCCTGCGTATGTTTCCGCGTGTGTGCCAGGGCAAATCTGAGTATGTGAAGGCGATCAGTGACGAGATGGAGACCCATGCTACGGTCTACCAGCCTCCAGGGCTCGCCTCCAATCTGCCCGGCTTCATCCGAAATCACGGCCTGCTGACTCAGGAACGCTTTGTCCAGCTTTTACGCAGAGCCAAGGTCAGATAATGATCTGGGTCTTTTAAGTGTATCGGTAGTTTAAGTAGATTTGTGACCTGCGTCACTGTGCTCGTGCGTTCGTCCCGCCTGCTGTGTTTATGTTAGATCCAAGATACAAAAGGACACGTCTTCCCTTGCAGGTGTTTGTAGGTCTCGGGTTCCCATATGAGGGGCCGGCCCCAATTGAGGCCATAGCCCTGGGATGTGTCTTCCTGCAGCCACGACTTCACCCCCCCCACTCGGCAGACAACAACGATTTCTACAAAGGGAAGCCCACCTCCAGGAAGGTAAATGACACGCAGATCTGACATATCCACAGTGAACTGAATCAATTCTTAGAGCTAAAGACAGAAAATGACTTTGGGTGACAGGTTTCCTCCCAGCACCCTTACGCCGAGGAATTCATCGGAAAGCCTCACGTGTGGACCGTGGATGTGACCAACAGGACTGATGTGAGGGAGGCAGCCAGAGCCATCCTCCTCACACAGGTAATGACTGCAGAAACATACAGTATACAGTGTATATATGCATAGACACACGTTACAAACCTGTAAATCTCCACATTGCATGGTTATTTTTTGCAGGTGAAGCCTTTCACTCCCCCAGAGTTCACTTGTGAGGGGATGCTGGAGAGGCTTCGAGGATATATTGCTCACCAGGTACAGAGATGCAGACCTGTTGCTCCTTCTGTTAGGGTTTGGGAAAGCGATCGAGGGAGGCCTCACTCCTTTGTTCTCGTCCCGGGCCGGAAACGAAGAATCAAAAGAGTCAGCTTGCTTAAATTCAAAAATCAAAAAGTATTTAATAACTAAACAACGTTATAAGGAATACAATTACAAAGTGAAACACAAAGCGAACAGTAAAATATTTCGCGAAATAGAGAATCCTCTGATGCAAGTCTAAAGCGACTTATCAAACAGTCCTTTCCCCGCTTTGGTCCTTTGAGAACTCTTGAGGTGTCCTCCATCATTGTCCCCTTCACGTCGAGGTGTGAAGCTGCAGCTGCAACCTGAAACCTCGCTGTCCATCTGTCCCTCACATTCAACGCATTCAATGTAGATACATTTGGCTTTATGCCGCAATGAGTGAATATAACAAAGCATACATAGTTGCATTAAGTTGTTCATTTACTACCTGACAGGAGAAAAAACTCCCCAAAAACCCTCTTTGGGGATAAAATTGGGAGAAATCCATAAAGGACGGCAATTAGCATCCGTCCCCAGGTTTTAACATCACATCGTGACAGAATGTTAATGTGTACAGTGTTTATATGATTTAAATGTGTTTGATTCAAATTGCATTCACTTCATCTAACATGTTAATGTAATAACTAATATCTAACATCACAAACTACAATTCTAACACTAAACATTATTACACGTATTATAGTTTCCACCACTAGGGGTGCACCTCTGGCTTAGTTCCCTAACACTTCTACCAAACTAGACCGATAGATTCGGCACGATGTTCATTTCAAGGACACTGTTCTTCAGATACAAGAGAAACCATTCAGTTGTTGTTTGGTTCAAACTCCCTGATATGTCAACTTTCTTTCTCTTAAATCCCTGCAGAATTTCTGCAGTAAATCTGCCCCTACTTGGCCCCCAGAAAGTGCTCTGAGGATGCATCTGGGTCCCCTGGGTCAGTCATGCGTTAGTGTGTGTCGACGGTCCTCCCTCGTGTGTGAGCCGGCCCTTTTCCACCACCTAAACGGTCCTGCTGCGTTCGCCAGGTGAGGAATCCGCGGGCACACAAAAGCTGTTTTTCGCCAGTCGCCATGTAATAATTCATCATTTCTGCCCTCTCATTTCCCACGTTGCAGACTCAGTATAGGCTGCTCCAGCATGGGGAGGGAAGCCAACCACCTGTTCCCATCCTACAGCCCTTGGGGCCGACACTGTGCGCTGCAACAGGAGCCCCTGCTGTTCAGCTGCGCCGGCTCCGACCCGTCTCACCGCAGACTGTGTCCCTGCAGAGCTCACCTGCCCGGACAAGTGGCACTGTGCCCCGACTGCCTCTGAACAACTGAAGAAATAGATGGAGGGGAGGGGGGGTCATGTGATGAAGACATGCACCAAAGAGACATTTGCAATGCAAACTGTGCAGGTGAATCTGTGGCGATGCCACTGAACCGCCGTAGATAGATCTGGGTTTTATTCTCATTTATTTATCGATACCACCTCAACCACTTTCAGTGCCCCACTAATCCGAATCATTACATTCAGCTTTCGTTATGTTGTGCCAAGGCCTTATAGAGATACTCTAGGGTATTTCCACTTTCCAGATCGTAATTGTCATGGACAAGGGTTTTGTTTACGACAGTCATTACTCAGAAACAAAATAAATAATAAATAATTGTTGTTGTTTAAGGATGATGAACTCAAGGCCGGTCTGTGGGTGCACAATAAAACCCTCTTGTTTTTGTAGCTTTCCATTTGATCCCTCGGGCAAGTATGAAAGCAAAGCCAGCTTCGGCAAAAGGGTCTTCAGGTGCATTTAAACGTGAGGCGGCACTTACGAATCTAAAGCCATTTAATGATCTTCTGCTGCAACGCCACGCTGAATAAGCGTCCAGGCAGTCATTTGCTTCCAGCGACGTGCGACGCCGAGTGGAATGGGATTACCACTCATGTCGCCCGGCGACGCTTCGCTGGCTGCAAATATCAGCCAGAGACGGGAAGCCGAGCGGGTGACAGGCCTAAGTGATGGCGCTCATTATCCGGGTGAATCACGGATAACCTCTGGGTGCCTCTTGGGTCACAGCCATGTGAGCATCATTATACTGTCATATAAACCATTGGTTCCCAAACATGTTTGATTTAAGAAACCCCCTCAGCTCTGTTTAAATCCATCCATCCCCCCCACCAGCGACGGCAGGACCGGATTGTTTGTCTTTCAAACACATATTGTGCGTCATTAGCACCAGCGAAAAAGTCACTGAAGGCTAAATATGTTTTCTCTTGTTATTTTTACTAGAAACGACTATTTGGATCAAAACAGATGACTCAGCTCTTGTATCAGCGCCGTTATTATTCCTCCACTGCCTCATAACCTACAGTATTTAAAGTAAAGCCCCCCCCCCCCCCCGGGTTGATATGAAAAAAAAAACTGTAAACTTCACACACGTACAAGCAGGACCTCAAATAGTCACGCAGATTTATCCCATCATCCCTTACTGCAAAACAGCTTGTAAAAGAAACAAATGATATCCACTAAAAGGCTGAGCTTCGGCGCGAGCGATGGGCTGCTGGATTCACACGTCGCAGCTGCTGGCAAAGACGGCTCCAACAATGGCGCCGCGGGGGCCATGTTCAACGCCAGGCTTCCCTCGGAAAGGGCGCTCTGGTTGAACGTTAACTGGCGGGACCTTTTCCGCCCCGATGCACTTCATGCGAGCAGAATATGTTGCCACTCGGGGATCGGACCGCTCGGGGCCGCGATGACAGCCACGTGACAGCGAGGGGCGAGGGCCGTAAAACGCAGGTGGAACGCTGCACGAAAAACGACGTCGGGGATGAATGCGGCGGACTTATTTTGGACATGTGACTTTTGTTTAATTAGCTGAGGCGACGGGAATGAACTTGTGTTTATGTCAAAAACGTTGTTTGGATTAAAGGAGAATTAAAGTGGCTTCTGACTCTTTGGAAAAGTGATGAGTCATTTCTGGATGAGTCGCGTTTAATTCGAGTCGGTTACGTCTGTCGTGGCGTATGGAAGCCTTCACTCGCCCCCCCGGGGGGGCTGATAGCGGAGGGTTCAAACCGATGGTTCAAAAACAGCACCAAGTAGATATGGAGCAGAGACAGAGACGTGGACGGACCATCTCTGACCAATCTGACTGATGGATATAGATATTATGTAGCAACACATCATCCTTAACACATCCTTAATATGTTTATCTCCCTTAGCGTTAGCCAAACGCTAACTGTAGCATGGGAAACATGCTAATAAGAACAATGCTAATATGCCGACAAGTAGCCGGTTTTATGTTTACAGTGTTCACCGTCTTTATTTGTTACATAATGCTAATTGCTAACGTTTGGAAATAGAAAAGTGAAGGTGAAGTTGATGAGAATAAACCAGTGAAGATATTTTCACCACATTGGAGCGGCAACGAGACGTCGTTGAGTTCTTTCAGTCTGGAGCTGTGGGGCACGTGAGGGATGGACATTTGTCCTCCACGGAGACGGGACACCAGCACAGTTCGCTCGCATGTGCAATAACTGTTAGACGTCGGAGGATAAGGGATGATTGATGGCGGGGGAAGACAATATAAAGCTGTGAGAAACGTGAACCCGGGTCGGGGAAAGCCAGACGCTGTGGAACGTTCCAGCTCCAGTGGAGGTTCAATGTTTGTCTGAGCGCTTTTTAAAAAAAATTACACGCGAGGAAGGAACTCGTTTGGTCTCGCGGGGACTCTTCATCGCATACCTTTTAACTGTGGAATGTGGAAACCAAATTTCACTGCCAAGGAAAATTAGAGATATTAAAGAAGAATTTAACTTTACCTGAAATATGCAATGGGTAAATACAATAGCAGGTTTTTAACTTCTTTTACTTTCACTCATGCATCCTTACCTCACCTGTGCTACAATGTTGACGTGACTCAAAGGGGACGTGTTGGTTTCATTCTCTGTGGCTCACCTCCAGTATGCCGAGTTGTTCCACACGGTATTTATTTTATTTGATAAATGATTTGATTTTATATCTGCTTTGACCTGCCAGCCGTGTTGATCTGCATTGGCAGGTTGCCCCCTGAAGGGGGCAGTGAGGTCAAGCCGAAGCAGCTGGCATTGGAATAAATCACAGCAGGAGCAAAACCTCGCTAATATGCTTCATTTGACGGGGGATGAGAAAATGATGATGACAAACTAAAAGTAAATAATGAAGTGTCAGAGAAGAGAGGGAGAGTCCAAGTGCAGCATACGTGTTACAGCACGCGGAGACATTTCATGTCTTCTCCAGTTTAGTCCACCCACACTTGTGAATGGGGGGTGGTGGTGGTGGTGGTAGGGGGGCAGCTTAGAAAGCAGCTGCTTTTATTGAAACCCGTTATTGGCGTGCCAAGATTACACTGAACAACAACAAGCCTCGTCCTTGAAAGCCAATAAAGCGCCGACAACAAACACTTGGCGCTGAGCGAAGCCGCAGAGGTTGGCCTTAATGATACTTGGTAACTATTAAAGACTAATAAACCCATGGAATAAAAGAGGGAAGGCGAGCAACGGGGATCCCTCTTTTCTTTTTAGGTAGCTGACTCATTGCCACGGCGATGCCGTGCTCGGGGTCTGTGTGAATACGCCGAGCCGCTACTTTGATTGTTGAATGAAAAATGTCCGCCCAGAGTAAAACGGTTCTCTCCCCCGAACCGGCTGTTACATCCGGCAGCAGCACTCAATACGGGCCGGAGAGCTGCACGCTCGGGTGGTCGGTCCCGGGCCTTACGTCTGCCCGGTTTAACGTCTTTAAGGTCAATATTCCGGCGATCTCGCCACACCCGAGCAACTCTGGGGGGGGGGAGGAGATCTGATCCCGTCCACTTCTCGATTGTGTGAGATAATCCCGTTGTCTTTATGTATGTATTCAACTGAAAGCCTTTTATGACCTCCGAGGGGAGGGGAGAGGTCGCCGGCGCCGCCCCGGAGCTCCCGGAGACGGCGGCCGCGAGACGAAAACGCGACATCTGAAGTAAATGAAAGCAGAGGCTTGTTTTTCACCCGTCGCTTCTCAGGCAGCGGAGGAGAAACGGAGGTAAAAAAAGAGCGCGCTCGCCATCGTCCGCCCCACGCCGCCGAATGGCCTTCGCTTTATCGGGGGGCCTAATAATGGGCTCCGTTCGTCCCGTAAACGGCTCCTTTTTTCGGGTGGGATTTACACTGAGGGGGTGGCAAAGGGGGCGCACAGGGGAAGGGGCGGGAGGGTGTGAGGGGGGGCTTTTGATGCCCCCTCAGCTTAATAGGCCCATGTGCCGCGCGGTGATTTGGCCACACAGTTGCTGGCGTGCAACTCTCTCACACACACACACACACACACACACACACACACACACACACACACACACACACACACAGGCACATTAAACGATATTAAACTGCCGTCATTCAGAGTCATGGGATGTAACAGCCAAGCAGGGTGGTTTACGTTAAGCTGTGCCACTTCCTCGGCTGTAATTAAAGCCGTCCATGCAGGGGGGGCGGGTGGGGGGGGGGGGGGGGGGGGGGGTTGGGGGTCTCTGACAGTCGTGTTTTGCTACACCCCTGATCCTGACCTTGTTCGAATCGAGCACCGCAGAGAACCCTTGAAATAATACAGTCTGGAGGTTGTTTCTGGGTGATGTGTTTTTTTCCCCTGTAGTTTTTAATAATGCGCGTTATTCAACCAAAATATTTCAGCGGTGATGTCACCAAATAGAGAGTCTACTCTCGCTTTGGCACGTTTACTCAAGACCCCAGATCCCGTCATTGAACACAGACGGCTGACAAATTAAAAGGTGAAATCTACGGCACAAAAAATGGTGGTTCATTGGTGAAGCCAGTTGGGGGACCAGCGTGGAAATGGAGGAAGCCCTCAACATCAATGCGATCTGGACTCTTCGGCTCCCTTTGGCGCTACTTCGGCGTGACGCGTTTTGATGGGTGATGCGAGCCATCGCGTTAATTGGGGGATTTTCCTCCATATTTATGTGCAGTTCCTTCCGTCCACAGGATCTCAGGGAATAGTGACCCCCCCTCCCTCCGGGTTCCTGGTCACCTCTCTGACAAAAGCACTTCCCTCGGATCGCTCCGTCGGCCCGGCCGGCCGCAACGAGTCCCCTCTTTGGTCTAATTGTGGAGGAGAACGTCCTGTAGCCGCTCTCGTCCTCCATCTGCGCCTCGTCACAGTCTCGTGTTTCTGCCGACTAAAACCACTGAACGCATTTCAGCATCAGCTTGCAGCTTGACAGAATGTGTCTGCAAGGCGCCTCGATATACATCGTGGGTTCGCTGGGTGATGTGATGGGCTGAGAGGGGGCGGGGGGGGCTCAGTGGCTGCCACTAGTGGGCGCGTTGAGAATAGCAGAAGTCCGGTTGACGGCAAGACAAAATGTGTGCAACAATCTTTCATCCAATCGAGGTTTTTCTGTTTGCTAACGTTTGTCCTTAAGTCTCTTTCTTTCTTCCCGCTCCTTCATCTCGGCCACAGACACCTGCGCTCTCCGTTCCCGGCCTTCGGAATCTCTCTAACCTTTTCTCTCTCTCTCTCTCTCTCTCTCTCTCTCTCTCTCTCTCTCGGAGGCAGATGAGCCAGGTGATAGTGACAGCCAGCTGTACGCCCGTAACCACGGCGATGACAGCGGCCGGCCCAGGTGCGCAGGCAGCTGGTGGGGGAGGCCAGGAATGTCTACGTGAGGGAGAAAGGGGGAGGGAAATGTCTGCGACGCTGGTATCTGTGTGTGTGTGTGTGTGCGCGTGCTGCTGTAGGTATGACGGCGAGGGGGAGGGGCTAGTGAGGACACAGGTGTGTCAGTGATGCTGGGAGCGTGGGAGAAGCGCTGGAGGGGGGGGTGGTGGGGGTGAAACTGACCTTTGACCCTTTTCATTGACCGGGCAGTTCCCCGGGCAGAGACGGGCTTATTGAGTCAGGACGTGAGACGAGGGCAGGAAACACTTAGTTAGTGCTCGGATGACATCAGCCGGTTAAATCGGAGCCTGTCAAATAAATCAGGCGCATGATACTGAATGGAATTCTGACCATTCCGACGGCCCTTGGGAGTTTTTATCTTTCCCATTTCAAGTGCTATTGAGTCATGAGAGCGATGCACATTCCTCCCGCGGTGCACCAGTAAAACACGCACAGGTGACGGAGGCCGCCGTCCCTTCAAACGGACCCTTTCTTTCCTTTTCTCTCTCTCTCTGGTTCCGTCTCTTCTGGGAACATTCCTATCAGCTCCTCTCGCGCACCTTCTCCTCTCCTCCTTCCTCCACCCGACCCCCCCTCCCCCCACCCTCACCTGAGAGCGGGAGGCCGGGATTGCCGTCACTCACCAGTTGGTGATAACTGGGACAAAGGGGGCCTTGGCTGCGGCCGATCAGGGTGCACCGCCGCTGGGGAGAGAGTGGAGGAAAGTCCCCCCTGCACTGTCTGCCGATTCCCCCCGCAGTCCTCTGTGGTCCCCCCTCCACCTCCACCTCCTCCACCTCCACCTCCACCTCCTCAGATGATGAAAACTCTGTCAGTGCGGATTAGGAAGGAGCGCCGCGCGTCGGCGGAGGGAAAGGCAGCGATAAAAGCCGCGCCGCCGCACTTCTGCAAGTCCATCCCTCTTTGAACTATTTGTCACTTCATACCAATTTGGGGATTCCAAACCCTTTCATGTGAACTTTCACGTTGCCAAGCTGTTATTAAGCTGTTATTAGCTTCTTTTATCAGGAGTTCTAACTGGTTTCCATTCAACCTGGAAGGTTCATTTTGATTATTACAGTACTTTATATTATATTATACAGGTAGCACAGTTAAAAAGCTCGCGGACGGTGACAATGAGAAACTGTCTGGTCTCAAATAACCATCTTTCATGTATAAAATACATGCGCGCACCAACGTTTTGGTTATATTGAGAGATGGCGGCTTGGGAAGCATTTTGAACAGGGCGCCACGGCGAAGGAGGACGGGAGACAGGGTGGCGCCGGGCGCACGGGGCGCGGAGGCAGCGCACTGAGGGATTCTGGGGGCGGCGATTGGGGGGCATCGGGTTGGGAGGAGGGGAGGGTTCTCAGGCTGGCACAGCAACGGTCTCGCTTCACGGTGAGAGAAAATGGGCGCCGAAGAAGGGTCCGAAATTGATTTCATGCCGGAGTCAGACACAGCCCGAAGGAAGGAATAATATGTGCGCGCATGTGCGTGTCTGTGTGTGTGTGTGTGTGTGTGTGTGTTTGTGTAGAAGAGCAAGACGGTCCAGGGTGAATTCTGAGCGGCACACAATGGCAGAAGAGGGAGAGACGGGAAGAAGAGCGGCGCCGACCTGCATCAAAGCGACCGGATCTGCACATTCAACACATACCACGCGACAAAAAAGCGGCTGCAACATGACGCACAACCGGAGCGCATGCCTTCGGCGAGCGCTTGGAACCGGGTTCGCTCCGCGGGCCGCAAATATGCACCGACGACTTTTGTTTGCACTCGCCCCTCCGCCTCCCCCGCCTCCCCCCTCCCTCCCGTGAACCCATTGGCTCTCTTACGCTCTTCCTCTCCTTCCTCGCGTTGCCGTCGTCCTCGCCCTCGCCGTCCGTTCCCCCTTCTCTCTCTCTCCAGAGTGCATTTTTCCCTCCTCTTCCTCTCCGTTCTCTCCCTCTCTCCTCTGTCCGTTTCCCCTTTCTTGGCATCGGCGGCAGCATCTCTTTTAAGGCCCATGTCAAGGGAACTGTCTGCCGCTTTCAAAGGCCTTTGTGTCCGGCCTTTCTTCCCCTTAATTTGGTTTCCCCAAAACACTTTCCCATCGCATAGCCGTCTCGCCCCCTTTTCTCCCAGCTCGCCCTCTCATCTCTCCCCCCCTCCCGCTCTTTGAAACTCTCCCAAATGCGTTATGCTGAAGATGAAATGAAGAACCTTGAGGTACCTCACACTTTTTTTCTGTAATCTCAATTCATTAACATGAACCTCAACATTTTGAATATAAAGAATTCAAGGGTTCTGTATTGATTCTTCATTGCAGGACTCATTGCAGAATTTTCAGAGCGGGATGAGGAACAATTCGCAACATGTGAACGAAGCGGGTTCCAAACAAACGAGAGAAATCCGCGTCACGGCGAATTTACTCTGTCGCACCCGTCCCTCCGGTGCGCCCCGGGCATCCGGTTTCACCGCTGCGCCCTCCGCCCATGACTACTTCCCAGACCGCGTGGCTTTCTTCAGGGAGCTCCAGAGCACTCCTCTGTTTGCGTGGGCCCGAGCGAGCGACGCAAGGTGACCCCCCCCCCCCCCCGGGGGAAACAAAAGCCAGCGCGTCCACTTACTCGCTTTGCGAGACGACGCGTTCGGAAAAAGGTTTTCTAAATGTTGTCGGGTGGAGCAGCGGAGAGCTGGGAGGGCAAAATGCTTGCTGGAAACCGGTGCAAGTGACGGCATTCCCTCCTCGCACGGGTCAGCAGCGCTGCGGCGTCCTCACCTCAGGCAGACACATGTGGTTTCAATCCAGCGGATACGGACAGACTCCTTCACTTTATCTGCACCCCCCCCCCCCGCCCCGAAAACCTCTCTCCTGTCTCTTCATCTATCCTGTCAGTCCTGTTCTTGCTCCCATTGCTGCCTCTTTTGTTCGCAATATATATTCCCCCTTTCATATCGCTCATATCCGTTGGCGAGATGTTTTCCACACTGTTTCACCTTTTCGCCGAAGCCCTTTCTCCTCTTTCCCCCCCCCCGTTTGTTTCTCCTGAACACATCAGCCTTCTCTGTACCCGTCAATCACAGGGAAAGTTTTTCTTACAAGAGCGTCACAACTGTCTCGCTGCCGGATCCATTACTTGTGTGCCTCTCACGTCCCGCCGCTTTGAGGGAGTCGAGCCGAGAACATCTCCCTCCTCCAGAGACGTGTGATTGTGTTTGTTTCAAGCGGAGCTTCTGGTTTCTATCCTCGACCCGGAGGGCGTCCGGGGACTTAAAAAGCACAAAACTGGAGGTGGATAATCGCTGCTCTGAGTGGCCCGTGAGTGACGTCTTCTTTCAAGAGAAGTTGTTTCATGAGCTCAATTGTGTCCAAGCGTGAACGGGACGCGTCCTCTTGGTGCCCGGGAGCTTTTGCGCGATAAAAGGGGAGACGGTCGAGGAGGAAACGTCTCCAGCTGCAGGATGTTTCCACGGCTCTGAAGGAAAACAGGGAACGATCACATTTTATCGATCGTCCTTTCTTCAAAGTGCTTTTTCATTTTTGACAACCAGAGGAGGGCCAGCTTTAAAAAAAAGCGGGGGGGGGGGGGGGCGGCTGGCGGTGATCTCGAGTGTGTCTCTATCGCAAAATCAACAATGGGATTGCGTTACTGAGGCTTTGAGGAACTCTGTGAAGGCAACGAGACATCGGTTGCTTTTATCACATGGTTTAGCATAGTTTAAGCCCCCTTTCCCGACGGATGACGGTTATTGAAAGTGATATGGAGCGAGAGCGATACGGCCGGGGGGGGGGGCGGGGGGGTCACATCAAGTCCTCCTGCCGGCAAACAAAACATGAGAGAGCCTGACTACAATGGAACGATGGTGACGGAGGACATTTGCTTCTAATTGACCTCCACCCCCCCCCCCCTCTCCCGAGCAGCATCGCCGCATCCCAGAGAGGAGAACAGCGGCGCCCTGCCGCCTTCCCCCGACACACGCAGCCCTGCGCCTTTGGCCCGAGAAGCAGGGGAGAGGTTGTTTTTGCTGCCTGAACTCAACCGACCATCAAACCGCTCCCAGCTGGGACCCCCGGCGCCGTGACCCGGGACCCGGGACCAACCAGGAAACACGCTTCTCTCCAGACACACGTCAGACACGTCAGCGGCGGAAGGCGATTGATGTGAGGCAGGTTACCAAAAGGCGCTGAGAGGTTGTTGTTTTTCCCTTTTTCGTTTCGTAAGATTTTTTTTTTGAAGCGTCGCACCGGCAGCGACGGTGGAGATAACGAATCAGAGAAGCGAGGAGGGGCCCTCGGCACCTGATGTCAAACAGCTCGGCGAACTTTATTTGGTTTCCCCCCCAAACGAGACAGGCCGCCACTTCAAAGAGATCGATTACCGCTGCCAGGCGCGCATGAAATCAAGAGACGCATTTTCACCCAAATTACTCCAAGAGCTGCATTTTAGAGGTTAGACCTTTTTCCTGCAGAGCGAGGCTGCACGTGCACACGCATGCACATCCATGCAGGCAGCGACGCACACACTGCAGCTCAGACAGCCAGACTGCCCCCCCTCCACCCTCCTCACCCCTTCTTCCTCTGACTGTTTGTGTAAGCGAACGGTCGGGTGGGGTAAGAGGGGGGGCGGGGGGGGGGGAGAAGGCACCCAGGGCGAGCTGCTGATCTGACAGCGTTTTGATGGGCAGATGCTGGGAACAATTTGAGAGCGGGAGGAGGCGGCAGGGGGGTAAATTTAATACAAATTCTTCCCCGGCGCAGCCATATGTGGGACGGTCGACCTGAGCCGGCCCCGGCAGCACACCTCCCCCAGAACCCCCCCCCCCCCCTCCCCCACCCGCCTCCGAGCTCCTCGGCCCATGCTCGAGCTTGTCACTCACGGCCGCCTCGTCACATTCTCATCCTCGCGGGAGACGCGGCGTCGTGAGGGGAGCGGCGTTCGGGGAGTCCATCATCTGGCGGCCCGGGTGTGACAGTGGGATTTGGTTTCACAGCAAGTGTTGAGCCCCTCCGTGTAGGTCTAGGGGGACGGGGGGGACGGGGGGACGGCCTCATGCCGTTTCAACCCCGTCGGCCCATTAGGGCATCATTTGCTCTCCTCCGGATCAAATAGCTCACTCGCGGTGAGGATTAGATGAAGATCATACTCGGCAATCACTGTCCCGCCTCATCATCCACTCGTCTTGTAAAAAGACACCCAGCACTTTTCTGCACCGTCGGCAAGCGTGATTGACAACAATTAGGCCAATTACGGACAATTTTAATGGCCGGGACAAATTGATGACAGGGTTCATGGGAGCAGCTGTCCTCATTTTCTCCGAATCACTCTCATCAGCGTGGACGCCACAGAAGGACAGCGGGGAAAGGGTGAACGTCAAGGTGTGTGTGTGTGTGTGTGTGTGTGTGTGTGTGTGTGTGTGTGTGCGCTAGCGAGTCGGGCGGCGAGCTGCAGGTGTCCCTGTGCTCCGTCGGTCGTGGGCAGCCTCCTCTGTTTTTTTCCACCAGGAAAATGCTTTCAACCGGGGTTGGGTTACAGCGAAGGAGCACAGATATCTGCAATTAAAAAAAAAAAAAAAAAAGACCAATCAGAGGGAGGGGAGAGCGAGCGAGGTTGGACCGAGGAGCGAGTGAAAGAGGGCTGGAAAGGAGAAGGAATGTCAGCACCTGTTGCGGCTGCGCGCGCTGCCAAAGGAAAAACAGCCGCTGAAAAGAATGATGGAGTGTGATTCCACCCCTCCGCCTGTATTATTTTCAACAAACCCCTTTAATAAAAGAGAAGGACCCCTCTTGACCTCCGACTTGGCATCTGGTCGTGATCGTCGGGCGAAGCGATGTTTTCTCTCCTCGCGCGAAAAAAAAAAAAAAATAAGGAGAGAGAGAACGTTACGGCGGGTTCATGCTGCGCCCGGAGGCCCACGGCAAAGGAGCTCGAGGTCAACAGCGACACGCGGGGCAAACTTTTAAAATCTCTGCGCTCGTCATGTTTTCCCACCAAATAGCCGTGTTTCAAAAAGGCGAACACGAGCCAGAATGAGAGACACGTCATTGAGGGGTTTTTTACTTTCACGAAGCCACTTGTTCTGCTTTCATCCTCTGAAATGTAACCCGTGCCAAGCTTTAACAAAATGTTCCCCTGGATTTTCCCCCCCAATCACTCACCTAAGTGCAGATTTCAATTTTGATCCCTGAAATACATTTTTTCGTGTTTGGCTGGAACATAGTTGATCCTTTCAGTTGGGCGTGACTCCGTCTGGCAAAGTCACTTATTAGCCCCTTGTTTTTTTTTCTCTCTCTCTCTCTCTCTCTCTCTCTCCCTCGGTCGCCCCATCCCGCTTTTGGCTTCGCTTCCCTCGCTGTGACTTGGGGGAGCTTTCAGTCGGCACATCGCGTGCGACCGCGTCCCGGAGCAACAACATAGCTGGTGCAGTGCGGCGTTGCTGCACGTGTTGCCGAGGCAGTGGATGCACCTGTGGCTACGTGTGCTCAGAAGACTAAACCATCTGGCAAACGCCCCCGTGGATCGACCCGGCTCGCGGCTCCGGCCGCGACGCGGACTTCCACGGCCGGCTTCCAACCGGCAGCTGCGTTCTGGTGCCCCATAAACAGAATTCCTGGCCCATTTTTACAGTTCTTTCCTCTTCCTGGTTCCCCTTCAACAGAACGGGGATTAGCGGTCGTGCCTTTTCAGGGGTGTGAGCTGGACGGGACACGTCCAGGGGTTTGATCGGTTCCAGCAGAAAGGGTTCCAGCAACCGGTTCAATCCAGGTGGCAAGTCCCCAAATAGGAAAGGCCGGGCGCTGCTCGTGAAAATAGGAATATCGTGCGAGCAGGTGCTTGAGTTGTGCCAACGTTTTGCACTTAATGAGCATTGAAAGACAGCAGTCTTTCAATAACCTCACAGGCTGAATGTCTCTCTCATATAAATGAGTCCACATGACAGGAATGTCCCTTAAAAGTCCATGTGAGTGTCCCTCCGGCCACTGTAAAGCTTACTCATATAACGAGGTAAATCCCCACATAATTACAGGTGGGGTGCTCCATATACAGGCTGGGATAAAGGTGGAGGGACCCCCTTCTAATCCCTCCACCAAGTCGCCCAACACAAAGCGCGGATGGTGAAACGACCAGTGGGCCGCGGCTGCTGTGTGGCCCTATTGGCCACAGTTTTAACAGGTGGATTTAAAGTGCTTTCCCCGCACAGCGACCTTAGCAGAGTGCAGGTAAAGCACGGGATCGGGACATGCCACGTCAATCCACTTTATTCATATTGCAGGGTTACTTCGGGGGTTATGGAACGGCGTGCTTGTATTGAGCGCGCGGTTTGACCCGGTGCCCGTTGATACAGTTTCCACAGCAAGTGGTTTAACCTCGTCCACTAATGGCAGCCTTTCGCCTACGTTCTCTCATACCGGACGTGCCGACGTGGCCCCCGGCTTCAGTTACAAACCATCCCGCATAAAACAACACGGGTCGGGTCGATAATTAAAGGAAAAAATGTTACTTAATAAATGAATATAGAATGTGGTTTATTTTGAGTCGATCAAAATGAGAAACAGGCCGGTTGAATTATTGACTTGAGTTTCTTGAGCCGATCGGGGCCGAAGAGAAGGAATAACAGAGTGAAGGAGAGATGAAAAACAGGCCGTCCACGACGTGTGTGTGTGTGTGTGTGTGTGTGTGTGTGTGTGTGTGTGTGTGTGTGTGTGTGAGTGTGAGAATGGTTTGTTTACGTCCAGCAGCATTTAGGAAGACGGGGGAATAATTGAAAATAAAAGCCCTGTACCAAAGATTGCACAGCGTCGGTAGTTCTACATTCTCTGAAAGGGAGAACTCCTCTTTTGTTGTCGTCGTGGCTCCTCTGCGTCTCTGAGACTTGATTTGTTGGCCTCCAAAAACGCCTCTGCTCCGGCGTTCACCACCGCGGAACGCTAGACAGACCCGCGGCTTCACTTCCCCCCCCCCCGAAGCGAGCGCACTAGCAGAGACCCCATCTGACGTGACAGTTGCTGCTCTACCGTATCATTTCACAACACCTGATCCATATTTCAAAGCAGCTTTCACGTATAATCTGATAGAGACGTCTCGGACATGTGCTACTTGGCAAGCTCAGTTGGAAATGATGGATGGGGAGTGTAAAATAAAGTGTTGGACTGACTGCATAAGAGCTGCAGGGATGGAAATGGAACAAATGCACGCACTTTGGACGTAACAATAAACAACGGGGGTTGGTGATTTAATATTAAATGAGCGGCAGGTTCCATATGCAAAAGAAATGGGGGGAGGAGGGCGGCAGTCGTGGGACCAAGGTATTCCCTGAGAAGACCGGAGGCCAAGTGAAATTGAGCCTAATTCCCTGGAATGCCGCTTCCGTCTGGCCATGTCGATAAAAATAAAGCTTATTGTGATAGCGGGGGGGGGGGGTGGGGGGGGGGGGGGGGGTTCAGGCCCCAGGTGGAGTAATGAAAAGAAAACTGGCAGAGCTCCCAATGGGAAAAAGCTCACCTTCCACCCTGCTGGCCATGAGCTAGATAACCAAAGACATGCCACTTATTCACTGTCGGTGGAAGCAAAAGCCCACGGAGGGAAAGTGAATGAGGGGGGGGGGGGTTTCGGAGGCGCGACAGGTACTTAGGCGACTGTGCAGGTGCGTCTGGTGGCCGGAGGTGACGCGGCTGAATCTCTAGGGTCGTGCGCTTTTTACGAGTCGTCTCGGGTGTGCGTCCCGGGAGGGGCCTTCGCCAGCCGGACGGCGCATTTAATGAGACCGGCCGCGTCTGACTTATGCTCACGCACGCTTACGCATATTCTCACAGATGTATGAAACAATGGAATTGTTTTTGTACTAACAGAGCTGTCAATGCTTTGACCCTAATCCCAGCAATGCATTACCTCACATGCTGAATTCCCATTTAGCACACAGGCCGTAAAAGAACTTTTCCTCTAAATTATCTTTGCATTACTTTTCGGCGTACGTAAGATATCTGGATAAAATAACAGACCACGATTGATGCATTTAACAACATGCATTGAGCTTTTTAAGCGCAGCTACTTAAAGCACTTCTACTGAATGAACCAGTTTAGAGAGTGAGAATCTAACAAAACTTTCAAAAACCAACGTTCCCAACTCATGGCGTCAAAACTACGGCCCACAAACCGGTCAGAGTGACTACGTCCTCTTCTTATGTATCCTCAAAGCGGACGGAGGAGGCCGTCGAGGTGTCGAGACCAACAGGGAGGCCGAGACAACGGGAGACGAGACGTGTTAAACACCCTTTTATATTTTGAGCAGAGAGTCTGTCGTGCAATGCAGGAGGAGCAGCTCGCTGGCTTGTGATTTACCGCGAACGTCTTTCAGTCTCAGAGCAACGACACAATCATTCAGGGCCGTGTTTCCAACATTCACTCTTTTTTAAGCTCTGAGGGGGAATATCTGTCTCTTTAGCAGCCAAATGCTACGCAGCAGGTATTTTTCACTATTACGCTGGTTTACCGAGGTCACGTATCACTTTCTTGAAATCCTTATTCAAATTATTCACTGTCAAGCCACCGGTCTCACCTCTCAGGTATAAAAGTGAGCGCTGCGTGTAACTTTCCATCTTTTGTGTGTGTGTGTGTGTGGGGGGGGGTATATGTGGTGGGGGTATCCAGATGGCCCCTTGATTAAAACCAGATGGGGGCAGCGAGAGAAAAAGAGTGGGACAAATGAAAGGATTCATGAAACACACCGAGAAATAAAAATAGAGTCACCTGAGTAAAGGCATTTGATGAACTCCTTTTGGTGCAACAATAAAAGACAGAAAGCCTGACATATGAAAGCAGGGAGTACTTGAGCGGTTAATTACGTTAGTAGAAGTTGCACCGTTGGTTGTCGGTATCATTACTCAATATGAAACCGTGATGGAAACAAACGTCCTCAAACGCACACGTTTCAGTTTTTATAAACTCTCGTCTTGACTGAACCTGCAGGCAAAGAAAAAAAAACACACAGAACATCTTCCGTGCTTCAAATGATCAACTCGACACAAATAACTACGCCGGTCCGTGTTTTCCGGAGGGCCCGCGAGTCGACGTTAATTCTCTTGAGCGGATCAAACCGGACGGAAAGGCCTCGCTCAGCGCCGCTGAAAAGTCACAACCGCAGTGGTTATTGCAGCGCTGGTGTCGGACACATTGTAGCTCAACACCTTCTCATGACCGCCGGCCCATCGCGGCTCGATGTGACACCCCGCCGTCCACGCCACAAACCAACAGGTCTTCGGGGACTTCTCAAAAGGTGTCTTGTAATTGATTCCCACCGAAAAGCCGCCCCTTTGACCGACTTAGCAAGGAGTTTGATTTGGTAAAAGATAAATAACCAATGAAAAGGAGTTCTGGTTGGAGATTGAAACTGCGAGCTAAACCAATTTAGCTCGCAGCATTAGCACCCGACTCTCTTTGGGTTGCGATTACTTTAGCGACGGAGACATAAACAAAATCGTTCTCTCGCTCGTTGCGTGTCTTCTTCACTCGCATTGTCACCCGTTTTTTGTTTTCTGCGAATCAGACGGAGCTTCGGGAGTCTCTTGCGTTCCGGGGAGGTTACAAAGGCCTCTCGCCTGGTTGTTTGTGCTACGACCCTACAAGCCCCCCCCACAACCCCTTCAAATAACCGCCCCATCACAATAGTGACAACTCGCGCGCCGCCAATGAACCTGGAACCTGCAGAGGGGACATGCCCGCATTCCGGGAGTCAAACACGCAGCCTCCACCCGTCGGCGTGAGCGTTGACGAGTGAAAAATATACAGCGAACCCGGAGGCCACACGGGAAGCAGAACATCGGCCCGTCTGTGTCTCTGCCACTCCGACGGGGTTTTCCCTGCCCCCCCCCCCCACCCTTCCATATCTCCGGTTTCTGGGAATGCTGGGACAGGTGCACATTCAGGTGGAGCACTGCAGATCCTCACTATTGCTCCTTACTGACAGTCCGTATCTCAGCACATCACTTCCCTTGTGCTGTGAGGTCAGGTGAGAACACCTGCATCTTCTCTTTTCTTCTTCGTGTTGCTCCACATTCCCAGCTGAACTTCAAACACATTCACATAACAGTGAACAGTGCAACAAGTGAACAGGCGGAACAATACGGTAGGAATTGTCTTGTTTAAGGTCATCCAGCCAGCCGGTTAAGAGTTCTTGGTGCCGGCATGGATGCTTTTCTTTCTCTGCTGCGTAAAAGTCCAGATTTAACCAATACCACTCCGAAGCTCGTCCACATCCTGCCAGACTCTCCCATTGACCCCGTGGAGAAGGAAGAGGAAACAGGAACGGAGCGATGCCCGGACGCTTCTCGCCTGCGCGTCCTGTGTGTCTCCGAATCTCCTGGCGGTCTCGGGTTGTTGACGCTGAGACGGCCTTCTTGTTTCGTGGCCCCCGGTTCTGCTGCACCGTGTGGGGCGCCTCGGGGGATCGCGGTGAGCGGTGACGCGCGCCAAACAGGAATGCGTCCTTTATTGAAAAAACGAACGTTCATCGGCGTCCGCGAGTCGGAACCTGAGCACAGGCGCGCCGCCACACAAGCGAAGCCTCTATGCCGCGAAAAAAAAACCCGGATCTGGTCCGTGGGCTCTGCCATGTGCCCCGGCGAGGTGTTTTATTGGCCCGCGGGCGGGACCGCCGAGTGGCATCTGTCATCGGAGCGTGGCCCCCCCCCCCCCCCCCCGCTACACGCCGAGGGGGGTTTATTTGGTTTGATACGTGGTGCGCTGCCCATATTTTCACAGGTGCCTGTGTTGTTGAACCAAGAGCCTAAATCCTGCTTTCCCTGGCAGACACAAGGACCTGGTTGTCCAGAACTTCCTCTGGTGGAAGAGGAGGAGGAGGAGGAGGAGGAGAGGGGTGGGGATGGGGGTGGGGGGGCTCTCCAAAAGTCTGTAAATGACAAGAAATGACTGAGCCAGTGAGGGATTGAATGTGAAGTCTTTCAAAGAGCAATAGAAGGAGCATCACGGATCAAATCCTCTGCTCTGCGGTTATTTTTCGTACTACAGCAACATATTTAAGTGCAAATATCCGTGGCGGACATGGTGGAATGGGAATGCTCCGGGAGCTGTCATTATCTGTCATGAATCCGCCTGGCAGGACCGCGTCCTGCTGGCAGGTCACGCCACAGCTGGCAGTCGTGATAGGGGGGAGGGGGGGAGTCCTTCACACGCCTGTTGGAGTCGATCTGGGGTCAGACGAAGATGTTGGCTGAAGCCTCCTTGATTTAACTCAGGTAACAATCGGCCATCGTCTGCAAAATACATCAGCAACAAGAGGCAGCAACACATATTCCGACGGTGTGACGGCCTTTTCCAAGCACACTGTGATCTTATGGAGCTTTAGTGGCAAATGAATATACGAGCGGAAGGCCCTCCTCCCCCCCCCCAACCAGCTGGCCGCCGGTCTTACTGTCGCACGCTCAAAGACCCAAAGTCCCACCGGAAAAAAAAGCCTGCAGGTCTTTTTCCTAAGAAGTGGACACGGAGGAAGAGAAGAGGTCAAATAGAAACATCGGAGGCCTGCAGACATCGAAGCGTGACTCCAAGAAGTCCCGGAGGACCGTGGAGCCCGATGACGTCCCGGTCCGGACTCATCGCGGACTCTGTTTTCTCTCGGGGGGGAGGGGCGGGGGGGGCTGTCGTCAGCAAACCATCAAAACCGCACGGATCACTTGTTGCGCGCCCGCGCTGTCCGTGCTCCCCGTCTCGTCCCCATCCTGTCATGTGGTCTCTATTGTCCTCCTCCTCGTCCTCTAATCACTTTCCTTTCCTCTCTCCGTCACCCCGCTCGCCCTCTCTCTCTCTCTCTCGCGCTTCAAACCCCCCTGCTCATGTCTCCCCGTCTGTCCGTCTTCACAGATAAGTAGACGTCCCTCACCTTTCGCATAACATCACATGGTAGCAATCAGAGGGGGCTTTGGCAGACAAATTAGGGCGGTTAATGTAGATCAGTGCTAAACGGCCACAGATGGGGCCTGAAGTGGCCGGTACCGTATCGCCCGGCGTGCGGAGCCCAGAGGGACGGCGGCCGTTCCGGTTTATCGTTAAGCGAGAGATGGAAACATGGGAGACGGGAAAGGAGACAAACGGAGCGGTAATTTCTGTCTTAAAAGGACGATCGTGTGAAGGAAAGTTGAAATGGGGCTTTTATTGAGATTAAATGCTTAGATTAATCGCGCCATTCCTCCCCCGGGCTCCACAGTCTCTGCTACAAAACATGTCACTCCATTGTTACGGTTAAATAAATCGTGTGTTCCCAAAAAAATGACTCAGATTTATTTCTAGCAAAGCTCGGCCCTGAGTTCACCGCAGAATCGTTCCTATTTAATCCACCGAGACGGGAGTCAGAGCCAAAAGCACGCGAATACTCCTCAAACGCCACATTTTAAGTCCGTCACCACGATGGATAACGCTCTCTGAAATCCATTCATTCAGAACACAGTTCTCCCACAAAATGTGGAGCTGGTTTTTTATCTTCCAGGTGATGCGCTTTGACGAAGCGCACGTCCTTTAGATCCGACCCGGCGGGCGCCGAGTCCTCTCCGTCCGTCACGCCGTCAGACTTTTACAGAGTGCGAGGAGAGCGATCTTTTTTCGACGTTCCCCCACCCCGTAAAAAACCACGGCGAGAATCAAAGGCCCGGATGCTCTCTGATTTCTGCGTCCAACTTTTAATCCCGGAGCCAAACGCCTGGCGCCCGAGCTCGATGCCGAGGTCGCCCACGGCGATGCGATAGGGCCTCCCCGGGGCCAAACCCAACACTGCAACATGTTGAAAGGCTTTTATTATATTATCATATTCAAGTGAACGCCGACTAATGACTCAACCTCGAGGCCGGGATTGTGATTGACGAAGCAAAGCTATTAAAATGTGCCGTAATAAGTGAGACGACTCACAAAAGGGGGCTTACGCAAAATGTTTCAGTGTAATTTCCATTTGTCCGTCTGCACACGATCGGCTTTTAGTGATCACCTTAATACACACACACACACACACACACACACACACACACACACACACACACACATTCCTCTTATGTTACAGGCTTTGAAGAGGCAGACTCATCCCCATTTTCAACAGTCCCCAATCAAACACAAAGCTGAGGGGCGGATTAGGAGCCGGCTTGTGCTGCACAAGGCTCCTATCAGGGACCACACTGGTTTTAAATTACCCCCCTTAGTCCGCAATCATTTTCAATCCCTCACTGGCCCAATAAAGTTTGTTTCTCCGATTTAAAAAAAAAAAGAAGAAAGAGAAAAAGACCCACAAAGGACGACCGAACCCTGTTTTTAGGGCGACAGCGGCCTCAAACATCTGCTCCATTTAAGAGATAAGTGAGAAGACGGCGTTTCCTTTTGGGAGGCGTGAAATGTGGTCTTTGTCTTTTAGTTGAAATGTAAAGGTGGGGAGATTGACGGGTGACAGACGTGGTCGTCGTCACGCGTGTTGGGAGTGGCGTCTCACTGCTGGACAGCTGCTTTCACTCGGAGAAAAAGACAGAGAGCGAGAGACCTGAATATTTACGATCCTCCACACAGATTTTCGCCGTGTTATTTTTTTTTTCACGGGTTTTCAGGGGGGGGGGGGGTATGCACTTGGTGACCCCCCACACACACACATGCTGACACACTCCCACACAGACATACGTGAGTGTTCACAGATACACTCAGAAATTCACACGAGCTTTCGCTGCCTGCGAGGAGAGAAAATAAAAAACGGGGGGGGGGGGGGGGGGGATAAGTCATGGAGATCATTATAATGGGAAGTCGTGAATGTGGCAGAAAGCAGCAAAGCATTCGGGGGAAGAAGAGACGATTTGGGAAACAGACGCCGCGCTGGAAATCGCCGTTGTCGAGCTTTGAAGCACAGCGGTAATGAGGCTCCATTTAAAACCAACGAGGCCGCGTTGGCGTCTTATGAAAGCACAACTGGTATGAAGCGCTCGTGTGCTCGTGCACTAAGGCGGGGAGGGATCGCCCTGAGCAGCAGATCCCGCTCGCTCTCTCGAAGAGGAGGAGGAAGATCTCATCATTGAGTTGTCATCGTGAAAGGGAAGGGACAGTAATTATTACTATTATTAGACATTCGCACAACAGTTCTCAGACATGAGTGAAGGAAGGTAGGACGTCCACCGACGGTTGTGTGTCTGTCTATGTGTGTCCGGGGAGGGGGGGGGGGGGGCTGGCCTGTTTGGTTAGAGGGCGCGGAGACCAGGAGAGAGGAGGCTGAAGGTGAGAGAGCGGGGGAGAGAAGGAGAGTCAGGAGTTTCCTGCTTTGGATCGGACTCTGGAGTTGGGTTTCCTCGGAGCTAAGGTACACATTTGTGCGCGTGTGCGTGTGTGTGTGCGTGTGTGTGTGTGTGTGTGTGCGCCTGGCTGTTTATTTACAGAGCTTTAGCTCCTGCTATGTTGGTAGAGGAGGGGAGCCGCCCTCCCCCCGGTCGTCTCCCCCCTTCAGAGCCCAGTGTGAGTGGAAACACACCAGTGCAGCACGAGCTGCATGCCAGCACACACACACACACACACACACACACACACACACACACACACACACACACTCAGGCTAATGACCGTAATCAAAGAGACAGATGATCAACACAGCTCATTAACTAATAATTTATTTTTTTTATCATTTAGATTAAAAAGTCAGTGGTTCATTGCCTCAGAGGAAAAATGTACATGGAAGACTTTGATGCAACAGAAGCAGAAGAAGAGCAGGACTGAACCGGTTGGTCGGTTTGCTGCGTGAGTGAACGTTGCTCGCAGGGAAGTGGCGCGTTGTCGTGTTTGGGAGAGGGGTCCCGTCAGCTCGCCTCACATTTCCACTCGATTCTCCTCAAAGTCACTTTAAAAATGGGGCGGGTGTCTGGAAACAGCATAAAACCGAGAAAAAAAAAAAATACATTCTGTGTAATATCTGAACCACATCTTCTGGCCGTGATCACAAAAGCATATGTTTCTGGTTTCCACATCCATATAACATCATCTGGTTTGTACATCCACACACACACACACACGCACACACGTGAGTCATCCAAGGCCAAGCGTCGCCTCACAGGAGACAACGTGATTGGCAGAGGCCGTTCGGTACATATTTACAACGTCCAAAAACGAGACGGCGGTGAACGAGGAAAGACGTGTGAAAACTCTTCATCGCAGGCTCGACAACGCAAACAAACAGTGGCGGAAAGTTGTGTTTGCCCCCCGAAAAGGTTCTCCCTGAAATGAGAGCTCCCTCACCTCGCTGCACCGTCGGTTCACGAGCGCATCACTTGTTTACTCGGGTTTAAGGTAATTCGCCACAAACACCTGTGGGGGCCAGAAGCGCTGTGAAGGGGGGGGGGCCTCAGTTCCACTGCCAATCCGCTGGGCCTGTTAAAGTAAAACCACAGGACGGCTCTCGCGATGAGGCTCACGAAATCGCTTTCGCCAAGCAACATCTGGCCACATCTCTCCTTTGTTCCTACGGGGCGGGCAATTAGGCAAAGCGTGTGCGATTCTACACGGGGGGGGGGAAGGTGCAGGAGTCGAGGACGCCGCGGTTCCTCCCGAAAGGCGAGTTGAGCAGCGGAGAGGCCTTCGCCGGCACGTCCCTCGAACCAACAACGGTGGGAATTGTCCCGAGGGCGGTAACGGTGGTTACGTTGTCCTTATGGAGTCCGTAGTGGCGTCCGACACCCGCGTGAGTGTTGCTCGTCCGACGACGTACATTTCTGGGAAGACGCGGAAACAAGAACTGCACCGTACGCCCGCCGTCACTCATCTAAGACGCTGAATGCACGACATGCAAAGTGGGTTATGAAAGGCGGGAGGGGGGGGGGGGGTTTGGTGGAGGAGAGACGCTTTTGGAAGGAAGACAAACCAAACACACCGCCGCAGCCAGGGGAGAGCGTAACCGCTCGCTAGCATGACATGGCCGTCTGCACACGCGCGCCGCCACGCCGGCTTGTCGTTGCCCCTCAAATCTGCGTGTTTATCGCGTATACTCCATTTAAATGAATTGCAATGTGCCTCACGAAATGAAATAACAGCAGAAGGCAGATAAAAAGCTTGAGAGCAACCAGACGTCTCTCCCTGTGGTTCTTGTTGGTCCCGACTTCCATGGTCTCTTAATTGAATTTAAAAACGCACTATGCTCATTTGGCGGAGGATGACAGGGGGCCGTGTCCGGGTAGGAAAGAGGGGGGAAGGTAACCGGGGGAAGTTACCCCAGTGGATCCGTGTGCATTTCAGTTTAGTTCTCACTGCTCACCGTAAGGTTTCGATGGACCAGCAAAAAACCACAAACACGCAAACACAACAAAGCGCACGAGGAACGAAATAGGATCCGCTCACGGCGAACAACAGTCAAGTGAGCACTCAAAACTTTCCGGCCTCATTCATTTTGTCGAAATACACTAGAGAAAGACACGATTATGTTGTTTATCCAACTTTGTTTTCTTTTTACTGCATGAAAAGGAACTCTAGTTTCGGCAAAAACAAAAGCCCGCCGGTCACTGGACATTTAAATACAAGCAAATGACAGCGGCCACACAGAAACATCTGGAAGGCAATCGCCTCCGAAGGTCTCCTTGGAAATACTGGTATTGTTCTGGAAATTTGTCCGCGCCGCTTCCTTCCAGCGAGCGGGACAGAAAGCGATGAGTCACGGTGGTGATGCACGACTTCATAAACCGCTCGTGAGGGGGCCTCGCGGTGGGGAGGCACAGTCCCGGGGGCCCGGAATGTGACTCACGCACACGCTAACAGGGTTTTTCTGCTCGAAATGAAACAAAGGGATATATCTCAAACTAAGGACAGGGCAGGGATATGGACGGATGAGACCACGCAGAGAAACTTTCCTATGAGCGGTGGCATCCAATACTTCTAACCGCCGCCATGAGGGCTTCCTGGAGGAGGTTGGCCGCGGGAAACGGTCCCTGCAAAGGGAGCCCTTGGTTCCTCGTGGGACGAGAGTTTCATGGTCACAGTCGGTGGAAGTTGCTGCAGGGACACCAAAAGCAAACAGGCCGATGTTTCAGGGTCATTTTGACGTTGATTGAATTGTTTCAACAATGAAACGTGAGCAGGACAAGCTGAGGATGTGCAGCCTGTTACTGAAACCCGTCAGTGACAAACGCCGCGGAGTTAAAATCCCCACAGGAGGGTGTGAGGTGTGGTTTGCTTATGTGGGAAGGAAAGTGGCAGGAGACGGTCAGTGGTGACGTTAAGAGGAGGCTGCGGGGTCGCGGGGTCGCAGTCAGGGGACCAGTGGACTTTTCCGCTGTCGTCGTCGAGGGAGGGAATGGCGTCTGTTTTTTGTCTACACTTCATACCCTTTTTAATGGTCCCTTTTTAAGGCAAACCAGTTGGACGAAAAAAAAGACAACAGACATTACAAAGACAAAACCTTGAAAAATAAAAAAAAAGGCGAAATAATTATACAATATGCACAACACGTGGTCCGTAAAACAGGTAGGGTACATGCAGTCCTTCTAATGTGCAGTGTTCCTGTGGGGGGAGGACGGGGGAGCGAGAGGGGGGGGGGGGGGGGTCGTGGGGATGAACGCCGCTGTCCCATCACGCTTTGCTGCACTTCCCCTTCTTCTCTTTGCGCTGGAACTTCCTCAGGCGTCTCGTCCAAACGTCCCTCCACTGGATCACCAGGCTGTTCTTATCGGCCATTAGGCCAACGTGCTCCGCCCCGGGACTGGTGGCTCCGCCCCCCGGACCCCCGCCGGGCCCTGCCGCCGCGCCCGTTCCGCCGTCGCTGCCGCCCATCACCAAGAATCGCTTGCTCATCTGGATCTTGGGACATTTGCAGGCCAGGTCCTTCATGTGGACCCACAGGACGTTGTCTCCTCGCTTCAAGGGCTCGCCGCGGCTCTTGTACACGGACACCAGATTCACTGAGAACTTCGCCCAGTCCCCGACCGTCTCCATGTCCAGCACGTTCACTTGCACCGCTGAGGACACATTGGGGAAAACACACTGAGGGAAGATGCCCCAAACAAAGTGCATTGATTCGTCATCGTTCATCATCAATCTCTTACCATAATCCTTTTTGCAGTATTTTTTCATGTTGATCTTCAGGTTGCCCTTCACTGGTTTACAGTAGGACTCACAATCTGCGAAAGCACATGGACAACTGTCACGTACGCAACGCCGGCTGCAACGCATCTCACCGACACCCACATTACACACATAATGGACTTTTTGGACTATTTTTTTAGAAACAGATAGACTATTAGGTGATGTGATGCAAAGTTAGTGGGACAACGAACCCAAACGGCCATAGGCTGTGAAAACAACCACTACACCCACTGAAAAGCATCCAAATAAACCCCCCGGGCGCTTGTTTCTGCACATGCATGTGTACGTTTTACAGTCATATTAATACTTGATTCCCCGACAGGGGCCGAGGGGGCTGGAGCAGGTTGGACAGCTTGGCTTGGTTTCAGTGCTAGAACGCAAACTCCACATATCAAACGGCTTTAACAGCCGGTTGAAACATACCAGAGTAGTAAAAGTGTTCAGCTTGACGTGTTATCGGGGGTCTTGAGGAAAGACAGAGGACTTCTCTTCCAGCGGGTCACGGTTGGATGGATGTGAATAGGCCGTGGCTGCCAGCGTGACAACTGAGACCACACATCGGACCGACGACCTCCACTGACCGGCCGCAGCGCCGGGGACGAGGCGTCACAATTGCGATCGTGACAGTTGAAATGAACCTCTTGGCTCGGATCTTTTTGGCTGCCTCTCCAACCTCCCTCGGTTTAATTTGGTGTAGTTGTCATGTGCGGCTTTTTCAGGTCAAAAAAAACAAATATATAAACAGCAACTCTCTCTGGCTGCAGCCTGAAATCCTTCCACAATAAGGCACATACGTAACCTTCAACCTGAATAACAAATTACTATATTAGTTGAATTAACTTCCAAATTGATGTTCAAAAATGACTGTGTACAAAAGTCAATGACCCGAGAGAGTTGGAGATTAGCCACATAAAATAGAGCACATGCATTTTTCATTTCCCTTGGTTTGTTTCTTGGAATATGTATTTTTTCACAAGTTTGCGTCTCTGGGATCACAAAATGGGTTTTCCATGAGCTTAGAGCAGAGGGGATTGAAGAATTAAGACTAAGGCTTAACGAAATAGAATTCTGCTCATTTTAGCAATTAATAAATAAATAAAATGAAGTGTTTTTTAAATTGTCCTCATGGTAACAACTGGTACCGGAGCAGTGCCAAGCAGGAGACCCTGTAGATTGTTAGCAAGGCTCTACCGTACTTGAATTCAGGCCACATTTCGGGAACCGTCCCATTTTGAATCCACTTATTTGAATTACAAAACTATGCGAAGGTCAAATAGTTTAGAAAAAACCCTTAAACGATTGACTGAAAACGTGAAGGGTGCCGGGAGGGTTCCAGCGAGTTTCAGTGACGGGACACAAAAAGCTGACCCTAAGCCGCCTGCTGGTGACTGGACTGGGACCGGTGCTTTAAACCTCTGCAAGAGGAAAAACCATTCAGCAACGTTGCTTCCCACAGAAAACCAAACAAAATTGCAGGACGCGAAATGCCCCAATTAGAAGAAAATGGTTGTGAAAGGCCGAAGTGGCGCTTTCTGGGGTTGCACGAGAGACAGGACGTTGCATCGCTCGCTCTTTAAGGAAAGAAGGATGGAGCGATGGAAGGCGGGGAAAGAAACGGGGGACCGAAGGACCTCATAAAAATGTCCAGGAGGCTTGGCTGTATATCAGAGCGGTGGAGATTTTATTAGCTAAACGAGAGAGAGGAGAGACAAGGGAGGAAAGTGGAGAAACAGAGAGCAGATGGCAGCTTCCAATAACCTCCAGACGGGGCGACTGTAGAAAAACGATGAGCGGAGGTGTGGCGGTGGACGGGCGCAGAGGTGTGGATGGATTTGTGCGAGCGTGCGTGTGCATTGTGCATTACTCACATACTTTAAATACATCATGATAAATATCACAGCTCGCTTAAGGTCTTTTTCATTACACGCGAGCGTGCGGTTTCATGTGCAGATCATTATCATGTAAGTGTGCATGCAACTGTGACAGGCGAGCGTTCACATGAGATGTGCATGGATTTCATTAGATCACTGGCATTGCGCATGCGTGTGTGTGTGTGTGTGTGTGGTACACGGTCGCTGGCCTGAAGGTACCAGCCTGTGTTTTCCCATGAAGAGTCACTTGCTGCTGGCTGTTCACCTGGAAAAGCGCTCGGTGAATCGCCCACTGACCCAGAAGACGAGCTCACTGAGAATTACCCGCGATGCCCCCGTTCGTTTGAGCGCCGCGCATTGTGCCACGACAAGGACAAATTGCCCCCACCGCCCCTTACACAAAAACCTTGTGGGGCCTCGGGGTTCCCATGTTGAAGCCGGTTCTATGGTAGTTCAGGAAGGGGAAGTGATCCGGTGTGTTCCGGCGGAGCCTGAGGTGAATCGCAGATCAACGAGTCTTTTATTCTGAGACGCCGAGACATTTTCCCAGGGAAGCAGACACGAGAAGGTAAACGCCAGAGAGAAAGAGCTGGGCTGGAAATGCGAGAGTCAGACAGAAAAAAGTTTAAAGTTAAAAGAAGCTAAAAACGTTAGCTAAAACGAAAGGATGGTAATTGACCGGCGCGTAGATTGGGCAGTTCGGGGGAGAGACCGAACAAATGTTCCCTCAGCCACGTGCCAACAACTAAATCCCCCAGACAAGCTTGAACCGATCACCCTCTGCTGCCTCGGCGGGGATTCTTTGAGCACAGCGAGGCTCCGCTAGCTTGGAGGTCAGCGGCTAGCTGTTAGCGGGCGGAGGAAAACCCTTCCAAGGGCACCCGGCTTTTTAAGACAATGGAAAAACCCTGCAGGTCCCGGTGCGCTCGTTCCCTGTGCCGAGCTTCAAAAAGAGCGGAACCCACCCTTCATTAATATTTATTCCACGCCGAGTCCAGAAATATGAAAACATTTTTGTTCCCCTCGTAAAAGCCGCGGTGCTCATGGGCGAGGCGCAGACGGCGAATACTAACCTGCTGGTTCCTCCGTGCTGCTCACCACAGCTGTGGGGTTGACCACTGGGATCTCTGAAACACCAAGAGATCCAAAGTTATTCTGCTGGTCGAATGTCAATCGAGGCCTTTCGGGCGTTATGGCCTAAGTAAGCCCGCTAGCGCGTTGCTGGTCAAAGAAATGAAGTCTGTCTGAGTTCATTATGGGAAAGCTTGGTAATGAGTTTGTGACATTTGTAAACTACACACCAGGGAATTGTATAAAACAACGCTAGATAAACACTGACAATATACACCTATTGGGGGAGGACAGTCAATACACCACGAGTTCCACGGTGGTTTCCAAGTGGTGTTTAAGGACTACAGTGAAACCCTGAGATGGTTTGAGTGGAGGTCAAAGGAGCCAAAAGTCACGAGCTGCACCACACAGTGATGGAGAAGTTCGGCGCGCTGATTAAAACGGAAAGGTGTGGCGGCAGTAGATTAGTCTCGTCCACCCCTAACAGCTGCTGGGTCAGCACTGCTGTGACAGACGGATGGACAGATGGCGAGGGGGCAAAATCTCGGGTGGGATTGTCTCGAGACAGATGCGGCCCGGCCTTGATGCGCCCGCTGGCTACCCCAGAAAGGACCTCGTGGAATTCCTCCAGGACTTCTCTTCCAGCGGCGTTAAACTTTCCAATACAAATGCTAATGCTAACGACGGGGGCGCTCAGCTCTCAATGTAAGCACAGCAACTCGAAGCGGGCTCAGAACCCACCCCGAGGATCTGCTTTTGATTGGATTTAGAGGTCGAGGGTTTGAGTCGAGCGAGTGTGTCGGCGGTGTGGAACGAGGGGGAGGGGGAGGGGGGGGGAGGCGCTCTGAGTTGTCTCTGAAATTATGGACACCCCGCCAACAAAAACAAACAGGGGCGCCGGGCTCTGCGAAGGCAGGCGCAGCTGCTGGAAGCCACTTGGTGGAGACAGACAGATGATGAGAGGATCATTCAGATGAGGGTTGCTGCCATCATACTAATTGGCGGCTCAACGGGCCCTGGTTCTGTCTTAGGGCTCCAGGGGCCCTCAGTAGGAGGTACTACGGCCCAACGCGAGGCCGTAATGACACACACAGCGGCCATTAGCGCCGTTCGTGGCGGTTCTAAATGTGCGCATGTACTTAAACGCACACGGACCATTGTTCTTTTCGTTTTCGGTTCAGTGGCACTCGAATGAGCGGAGGCCCGCCATCCATGACCACAGTTGTTTTCTCCTCCCTCGCCCGTCCGCCATCTGCTCCTGGAGCCGCATGCGAGGGGGAAACAACACGGCACCATGTGGCACAGCGTGGCAGAGTTCTGTGCGGCGCTGGGCGGCGGCGCGCTTTGCTCCGGCGGAGGTTGTCTCGTGAGTGCGTGCAACGTGCGACCGCACCGCCTGGCACGCGGCGTGGTGGAAATTCGCCGTCTATTACGCATGCCTGCATGTAGCGGGGGCGGCTGGCAAATTTCATAAGGCACACGCGCGCACGTAAACACGCAGGCAATTAAAAACCCGGTGTAGTCGAAATGCAAACTGGTGAAACTAAACACAAACACACTCAGGGTCACACAATTCGTCACTGACAGCAAGTGGAAGAACAAAAAGCAGGAGTTGAGTTCTCAAACCGGCTCTCGTTCACGTATGAGACTTCACGTCCGGACTCTCGTTTGCACCGTTGCATCGTTGCATCTTCAGTGGCCATGCAAACCCCAGAGAACACATGTGCCGTGTACGTGCGTGCGCGTTGTGCGCGCCGGTCAGAGCGCTAGAATTACTTTATGCTGTTGGGACGTGTGCTTTCAATTATTCTCCGTAATCTGAGCGGATGCTGCTTCTAGCGTGCAACTATTTAAGCCTTTTGTTCTTTTGCGTTCTCTGCTTAGTTTAGTGCAGTGACTCATTACCGGCGTGATTAAATCACCAAGCTCGGGACAGTGTCGCGCCGTGACCGCTAGTCCTGTGTGCAGTGGGACCACTCACTGATGCAGGGCGCCACGGGCGAGCGGCTCTGCTGGTAGCCCTTGGCGCAGCGGTTGCAGGTGATGCCGGTGACGCCGTCCTTGCAGGGGCACTGGCCTGTGGTCTGGTTGCACGTCTTGCCCGCTGCGCCCACAGGGTGGCAGTCACAGGCTGGGCGGGTGGGGGTCAGGGACAGGTGCCAAGGAAGGGAGGGAGGGTTGTGATATCAGAGAGAAGGGAGAGAGAAGGTCAATTAGACGTGATGCCAAAATGACACAAACACACACACGCAGCAGACACCGACGGGCTCCTCGGATACAGCGAGTCTCTGCCGTGCCGGATTGGAACGGGCTACATTCTGTTATTTGGCAGCGGGTTTTCCACATATATTGAAGCCGAATGTCTGGCTGGAGGCTTCTCGGTGTGAGGTAGCCCCTTCCTGTGCTGCTTCTGTGCTTTGGATTTCCCTCGGCGCGACCAGGAGAAAACACCGCCCGTGTTTGTGTGAACGAGAGAAACCGGGCGGAGGCGCCAGGCGACAAAGCAGGGGACGGGGTAATTGCCGTGGAGGCACAGGGTGTCCTCCCCTCTCCGCTCCGTCCGCCCGGTGACACACGCTCGGGTGTTTTTCGTCATCACTTCCCGAAAAAGCGCGGCCGATGCCCGGCAGCAAATGCCAACAGCAATAAGCAGCAATCCGGTCACCTCGCTTTGGCTTTACGACTCCGGCTGGTTGGAGGCAATTTATTCAAGCAAGGGGGAGGGGGGGGGGGGGTTAAAGAGCTGTTTAATACAAGACAATACGCCGCGTTGGTCCCAAACCTTCTGACAAGATGTTAAAGAGGATGAGGGCAGAAGCCAAGTGGAGGATGGGAGAGAAGGTCCACACGGCATAAACATCAGTGGATCCGACCAAACTGTGGCTGCTCGGACTCGGCTGAATAAACAGACATTTGTTCTCGGAGTAATAAACACATACTTAACGTTCGACAGCGAGTCCAGACAAACACGACCAGTGACATTTCAAAACAAATGCGACAGAGTTTTACATCTTCTGCAGCGGCCCACAAGTTAGTTTCACTTGAAATGGACAGAACCGAACAATCCAAAGGCCAGAAAAGTTTAATTTCCTGTCCACCGACGGGCCACCGAAAATGCAACAAAGCATGAATGCGAACCTTATTTTCAAACGTATACCGCTATAAAAAGAAGGGCCGCAAAACGAGCAGAGAGAGCGACTCGGCTGTAACGAGATAGCTTTAATTGTCCAAGCTTATCGGGAAAGGACAAGAAAGACCAAAATGGCACTTTGTGGGGAAAAACCCAGTAAGCCAACAACCCTTTAAGAGTTTTGCCCAGAGAAGGCAGCTGCTAACACGCCACGGTTTCTTCCCACAACTCGACGGAACTGTGAATGTGTTTATTTGCGGCGGACATATTTTAGCCGGCGGAAGAGAGGAAAAGCCTGAGCACCTTACCACCTGTCGGCTGGACAAAGAGAGGGTTTGAAAGGCGGGGAAACTGACCCCGCACTGATCATCTGGGTCTGGCGGGCGAGGCGGAGGGGGATTAACTGCAGCTCAGATCTTCAAAAAACACATTTGCGCCTTTCCCCCCCGGGGTAATTGCGGCCCACAGGTGTCAGAGCGGGCGGCGCTCCGTTTGAAGCCGAGCGCCGAGAGACGTAAATCTGTGACGCTCCGGCGTCCCAACGAGGAAACTCAAGCTTTGACGACAAAAGACTGACCTAAAGGGAGCACGCGCATCTGCACACGGCGGGATGTCAGAGGTCAGGTCAACAAGGGGCTCCCCACCAGGGGGTCTGGTGCTCTGCGCCCACCGGGTAAATCCTCAGCCCCCTCAGAGAGAGACGTACCACAGGAGTCTCAAGTCCGGAGCCGGTCCGTCACGCTTGCAGAACAAGACTCACTTCTCTTAAAGACAATCACGGGCTGTGAAGACAAGTCAAGAGTCCACGTTGTTCAGTCGAGAAAAACTCCAGCAACTGCCACCTCTGAACGGCCCTGGTATGGGTGGGGGGGGAGGGGGGTGAGGGTGTCAATCTCCAACCCCCCCCCCCCCCCCCCCCCCCCTCCAGCTCTCCTCCTTGAACTGCTTTTCTGAAGTTTTATGTGCAGGGGCTCAGGCCAGTTAAGAAGCAGTAAAAACGTCCTCAGAGGTTGATGACTTTTCAAGCCTTTGCGGCTGCATACGTGACAAGCGCTGCGTTGGGATTTGTAGTCCTTCGTGGTCCTTTGACAGGCTCCGTTTGACGGATCCGTGCTGCTCTGCGCGCGCGTGCGTGCACGTGGGCTAAAGTGCTTCGGGAGGGCTGCTTTTTGTCTGCAGTTATTAGCGGCGGCCTCTTTCGCAGACGTTTCCCTCGGGGTGAAAAAGGCTTTGTTTAGTTCAACTGGTTACTTCTTTGTGAAGAAAAAATAAAAGTCAGAGAATTTGTGCTATTTTTTTTTGTATTAACAAAGTAGAGAAACTTGGCATGTTACAACAATGCATGCAAACCTTCGTGTGCCATTTCCCGCTGTGTTTCTCCGCATTTAGAAGGTGAAGTTTGGGTGGTTGAACAGGACTTTCAACAAGCAGTTTGACTTATTTACGTTGAATGCAAACTTACGTAATAAATGTCCGTCAAGTAAACCATGCACAGATAAACCGTGCACAACTATTTTTTAAATAAATATTACTTGAACAGCTCCTTCCTGAGATTAACATATTACGGTCACAGGTGCTGCGTAACCTTGATACTAATGTTAAACTATCTGTGTTATTCGCCCTCGAGGATCACGTTTTATGCAAGGTCCCATATTACTGCCCTAAAATCACCCTTAGAATTAAGTTGCATAACACATTTTCTGTCCACAGATCTTCATGCTCCGCTTCAGCAAGATATTCGAGCCGTTCGGTCAATGTGGTTTATGTTGGCCGGCGCTGCTTCACAAAGCCTCGGTTTCTGTCGACCTTCCCTGTGGCCAACGGAGGCCAGCTGGACGGCTTAGATTCACATAGGGAAAGCTGCGTTTTGACGGGCTCGCAGCGCTGCAGTCGGGTGCCGCGTGGCGACTGCCATGTCGGCCGTTTCGATGCTCGCGACGCCGCGGAGGAGAAGCTCCACAGTCTGTGACCGCAAAGCAGGTATCATAAGAAACAGGCCTGCGTGTCCTCTCAGAGGCCTCACAACTCCTGTCTCGCCTTTTACCAAACACCTGTGTTTTATTGTTGTAACTCCATTTCAGAGCCCCCCCCCCTCCCCCCGTTCTCCTCATCTGCCAGAACGCAACTCTGACCTCCATCTCGACCCTGACACATGGGAGTAAAGACTGCATCTCGTCTCAGGGTCTATCTGCCGTCAGGGCCGAGGCAGATCTCTCTCCGTCAGCAGCAGGAGGTCAAGTGACTTCAGCCTTGGGGGGCCACGTGTTTTGAGTGGCTGTGCCATTGGATGATGAATGGCAGGGGCTCCTCGGCGCGACTAACGCGGGCGAGCGCGGCCTGATCTCCGGCCGTCTCCAACCATCGGGGGCCTTTTGGCTTCCAGCAGCTCGGGCCGGCTCCGGGGGGGGAAAGCCGGGGGGAAAGCCGGGGGGAGGCCGGCTGCTGTTTCCCTGTTTTTCGCCGAGTCTTTACCTTCCTCAAGAAACAAAACTCTCCGGCTGGCATTGATTTGAATACTAGTGTTGTGCTAGCGGTGGGTCCAGAGGAGAGAAACGCTTCCAGCATTACAGAAGGCAGAAAGATATTCACTGCAAACGGGAATTAATAAAGGGGAAAAAATGTTTTCCATGAGAAATGCCTCGGTCAAGCGATAATATGATGTGGTGTGTGGTACGGCCAGAAACGAGCGATCAGTTCATTTCTCTCTGCTACAGTTACACAGGCTGATATTTTTCTATTAAAACCAACCATGTAGGATTCCAATCATAAGAAGACATTCAGACGTGATCACGCGAGTATTTGAGCAGGATCAGAACGTCGTATATTCATTTTCGCACCAATCTGACTGATAAAAAAAGGCTGCAGGTGAAGTTTAGAAAACAGCAATCTGCACCGCGGGACGATATAATGACCGCGTGGAGGCGTAAGATTAAGGGCACGATGATTGCGTCTCACCCTTGCAGGCCCGTCGGTGGCTGATGGGCCGGGCCAGGTCTCTGTAGAAGCCCTCCTTGCAATAGTGGCAGTGGCGGCCGGCGGTGTTGTGGCGGCAGTTCATGCAGACGCCTCCGCTCTTCCTCCCCGACAGTTTATACAGCTCCATGTTGAAGCGGCAGCGGCGGGCGTGGAGGTTGCAGTTGCACGCTGCGGAGGGAGAAGGGGGGAGAGAGAGAGAGAGAGGGGGGGGGGGGGGAGCGGTCAGCGGCGCGATCGCATCAGGGAATGTGAGTAAACGGAGAGAGTGCATTCGAGTGCGCGTCGGCGTCGATGAAATGTTTACTCGTGCTCGCCGCGTGTACATCACGAGGGAGCCGGCGGAGCTCCGGAGGGGCCGATTCATCGAAAGTGGTCCCTCATCTACCTCGGCTGCTATTCCAAAACTCATCAATCAAAAGTCATTATCTGCAGGGCTCATTTTCTCCGTTTCGCGATTGATGGACTCTTGCTTCTCGCAGCCCCGTCGGCTATTAATCACCGGACAGAGAGGCATTAAATTCCTGTACCGCTGATGAGCAAGGACCCCTGTGAGATCTATTAAAAGCGAGAGCGATGGGACGGGCTGGAGCTGGCTGTCGGTCCTAATGGGCCGAGCGGCGATATATATGGGACGTGTGAAGCGAGGTCACATCTTTCCCGCAGCCCCTCCCGGCTCCACCCGCAATCCAGCACAGTTCCTCGTGTCCCTTTCCGTTGATTTCTCCCTATCCGACCGCATGGGTGAGCGACGCCGGCGTTTGAGAGGCCTGATGAGAGACCTGCGTGACAAGAGTTTGATCCGGACGCTCTGCTGGTTAAATCAGCGGCGGATGTCAGACCCGAAAGAAAAGGGATAAACTACAGCGGCGCGCAGCTTCCCCAAAGAGGTCAACAGCTGTGGGCAAAATTAGGATTATTAGGGCAAATATTTGGTGCAAATGCAATAACGATGGATGTTTAGGGGAGAATAACACACGGGTAATGACGAGGAGGCTCGTGTGGGAGTTTGCTCTGTGCGCAGTACTGTGGCCATTATAGAAATAAGACGTACGTCACTATAAAAGGAGGAGGTCCGTTCAGCGGCGACGCGGAGCTCAATGAGGGCCGTTGAATCGAATGAACGACTTGCAGCGAACGAAAGGGAACGAGCGCTGAATAATACGTAACCTCCGTCCACACAGGGGGTGGAGGCCCGGTGCCGCGGTTTTCCTTGTTTTTAGACCCCGGGAAAGAAAAGGGGGGCAGGGGCCCGGAGGGGGGGGGGAGAGGGGGGGGACATTCCCAGACTGTGTCCTAACTCCATCTGGTTATTAGTTGGCCCAATTTGTATGGAATTCCGCAGTTGACGAAACGCCGCTCCTCGTATCGATTCGCGTCGACGCCGTTGGACGTGTCTTTGTGTGCTCTCGAAATTAGGGTCGACCTTTGACCCCGGGGGGGAAAAGCATAAAAGTGGAGGATTCTGAGAGATGGTGACACATCGCACGCGTCGCTTTTTGTCTGAAGCAGCATCGACGAGAATCCGTGTGCGCGCGTCCATGTGTTTGTGTGTCCACGTGTGTGTGTGTGCGTGTGTGTGTGTGTGTGTGTGTGTGTGTGTGTGAGCCATTTCCGTGATCACGATCAAGCGTCTCACACGCACACGCAGCTGTGAGCACTTGTGTCCATTAACACCTTGCAGCCGAACATGAAAGCGCTCTGCCCCCCCCCACTACGCCCGCAGCACCGACGGCACCTCCTACGCCGCCGCCGCCGCTTCCACCCGCCGCTGTGCAACGCGACCGACGCAAAGAGGACTCGTCCGAGCGCGGAGAACGAGAGTCTGACCTCTAAATGACTTGTGCTTTTGGGTGACGGAGAGGTGGACCTAGTGACCGAAATAGCAGTTAGAAAAAAGAGAAAAAGAATGTGTGATTGACAAGAATAAATAAGCAGAACGCAAGTAAGTGTGTGTGTGTGTGTGTGTGTGCGTGTGTGTGTGTGTGTGCAGTTAACTTCAGCTTGGAGCTGCAGCTGCCCATGGATCCTGGAATGTTTATGGGTTTGTTTTGAAGTGCTTGTGAACACACACACACACACACACACACACACACATGCGTGCACGCTGACACCCCACCTTCCTCCCCCAAACCAAGACCCCCACCACTGCAGCGCCCCTCCACCCCCATCGCCCAAATTAGGCTCAGCGGGGATAACTAAACACTCTTGAAGGCCATTTTTCAATTCATTAACACATCAAAGCCTCACTAGTGCGCCGCAGAGACGAAAAAGAAACTAATTCTTATCTGTCGGAGGAAAAACACCTCAGAGTTCTGTGGGTGGTGCAGAGTCAGCAGAGAAACTGAGATCCTGCGGTGAGCGCGGCTCCTTTATGGGTCAGTGTCCAAAAATCTGGGTCCTCCGTTGTCGTGGAAATAATGAACACAAAGCAACGGGCTTTGTGGCAAGAAGCCCCTTTGGAAAATATTAAGAGCACGGTTGCATCACGTTGTCATCAAAACCAACGGCTTGGAGAGCGGGTCAAACCAGGGAACATTTCGGGTGGACCGACAGCAGAACAGGACCAACGTTCCTCCCGTTTTCACGACCGCTTCCTCCTAAATGTGCTCATGGGCCGGTCCCTCCTGTCTACTCTGACAAACTGGCCCTTGCAGGCTGCACTCAACAAACGAAATGCAAAGTGCGTTTGTGGAAGTGCATCAGCCCTCTGCTCCGCTCCACATGTCAGGGATAAATCCAACCTCATTTTTCCTTCATCTCCAGCGCCAAGCCGGTACGCGCAGCCAATTGATTTTGGATGCCGTTGGAAAACCCAAATCCCGTGGCTAGAATCGGTTCCTGAGAATCCAAGGGGCCACTCGCCCACCACCGCCCCCCCTCCCCCCCCTTTCCTCCCTCCCCCCCTTCCCTCCCGGCCCAGACCTGCCGGGGGGCCCCCTCGGGTGACCTCTCCGCCTGGCCAAACAAGCTCTGCTATACAGACTCCTTCCATCGTGTGTGTGTGTGTGTGTGTGTGTGTGTGTGTGTGTGTGTGTTTGGACTGAGTTCCGCCTGGTTGCTCCAGCCACCTGCTCAGGGCACCAGGGGGAGAGGGGGAGAGGGGGGGGGAGGGGGACACCCGGTTAATTAGCTCCTCATTAGAGCCGAGTGAGTGTAAAGTGTGGACACACACACACACACACACACGCGCACTTTCTCAAGTGTTATATGGTAACTGCTCACAAAATGACGTGGATCAAATAACCAGAGACTTAAGGCCCTGACGAGCTGTGGACAACAATCCGAGCTGAACAGAAAACTCGTCCGGCTGCATGAAACGGCTGCTGTGATGCATTCAGGGCCCCTTCAGAAGCAGCTGCCCTTTGCTTCTCCTCATCACAGACATCTTTCACCTCCAGCTTTTGACGCCGTGTCTCAACCCTCTCTCCGCCCTCCACTGGTTTCCGCGGTTAGCGTCACGCCGTGGGCTTAAAGGCCGGCTCCTGGGAGCCCTTTTCAACTAAGAGTCCCCTTAATACCTCTCCCACCCCCCCACGCCTTTTGCTTCTTTCCTTCCTCGTCCCTTTTTCTTGTCCATCCTTTCCTGCATCCCCCGTTTCTTTCTCTGGGTGGCATCGGGCAGAGAGAGATTTTAACGAGATAAAGCTGGAGGGTTGCCATGCTGGGGGGGGGAGGGGGGCTGGTGTCAGCGGTGGGTCGAGTCTCTCTCTGGGCCACATCTAAACAGTGTCATGTGTCCCCCCCCCAGCCTTCCCTCTCTGCCCGGCTTGGTCCCGCTTTTCTCTTTTTCTGCAGCTGCGGAGTCAAATTATCACTGTGAATCAGTCAAATCCGAGGCGAAACGGTGCACTCTGGCCTCGACTCTTACACCCAAACCACGAGCACCAGCCTGGCTGATGCAGGCGATGCCTGGGCTGGTTTAGAAATAGAAGTAGCAGATGGAACCTGCTGCGTTAATTCACCGCTGCGGCCGGAGATGACAGTGGAATTGCTGAGGGAAAGCCTAACGTTTGTCTAACGACAGAGCGAAAGAGTGCTGATGACGGGGAATCCAGGCCAGAGAAACGGAAGGTCAAACGTTGAGGTGGAGGAGGAAAATATTACCATAGGCTGGGATCTGCAGGGAGGAACACCACTTTAAATTCAACCCAATGTGAGAACATCCCGACGACACGATGAGGGCAGAATACTGGCTTAGCAGTAGTTTTACAAGTATCTTTATCTGGGAAAAGTCGGAGAGCTGCTTGGGTTTAATTGAGGCCGTAACATTTCAAATACATTATAGACTGGACAGACTTTTGACTGGTTGCGGTATGTTGGATATCAAATACAATGTCGCGTCACAGTTAAAGAGGAAGAAAAGTTATTATCACACATGAATTGTAGAAAAAAAAAAAAAACTAAAAATACATTTTCTCCGCACAGCCTCTGAATGTTGCCGCCACCAGCTACACCGGCCGGCTGCCAAGAACCACATGTTTTCTCAGGCGATGGAGCACAGAGGCTTGCGACAGCGTTAAAAAAAAAAGCAAACCGTGGCCAGAAACACAGAGAGGCAAAAAACAAAACAAAAAACGCTGATTTCAGGAAATATAGCAAAACATGGGAAATAAAAGACGAGGCTTATTCTCTGACTGAAGAGTCGGTTACACGAGGACGGAGGGGAAGAGGGCGCCGGCGGCGACGGGCACCTCGGGAGCTGATTGCTACCATCTGTGGGTGGGGGGGAGTGGACAGGGGGGGGCTGCAGGGGAGAGAGCCGGGTGGGACGCCCCGCCGGTTTGCTTTGGCGCTACTGGGTCGCGCGCGGCTCTCGGGGAGAACGCACATGACGCCCGAAGAAGCTCCAGAGCTTTGACCACCGGCGGACATTGCCGCTGTCACTGGACACCCTGCGGTCCTCGACGTTCGTCTCGCTGGGTTCTCGCCGTGCCAAGAGAGCCTCGTGGAACGAGGGAAACGTGGATCCCTCTGCGGATCGGCCGGGGAGCCAAAGTTGCCATTCTGACAGAGGAAATAAAAGCAGCGAGCGAAAAGCTGCAGGACGAAGCGATTAAACGGACTGAACCCCGCTGGCTGAGTCGGCTCATGTTTGTTGGCCTCGCCCCTGCGTCTCACGCTAACTACCCCAGGGGCATCATTTCAGAGGGCTGTTGATTTTAGAGCAACATTCCTCGGCTGTGTAATTGTTTAAAAGCACAGGAGGTTTCTTTTTAAAAATGACTTTCTTTTTTGTCGACACACACACACACACACGTTGTGTGTTGCCTGCTCGTTTGTGTGGCCCGGTGTAGGTAATTGAAGTATTGGTTTGGAGGGTCTTTTAAGTCAATTAGTGAAATCGGGAACACGGCACATACATGTGATATCAAGGCCGCTCTGGCTTTTTTTTCATCCTCGGCCGTCCATTTTTCGTCATTGCCACAGTTCAACGTGGAAACGTAACGCAATCCAGTGAGGTTGGCTTGGCCCTCACAAAGTCCCGACAACATTGTGTTACAGAACAACACACATCCTGCTCCTCTCCGGGATCCTACAACACGTTAAAGAACGAGGTCAAATGGGAGATGACAAGAGAGAGAGAAATCAAAAAAGAAAACACAGACGGCTGCTGGCCTTTCCGTGAAACACACACACACACTGTTGGATACGCACTGTCAAATTTCCCTTAACTGTCTCCAAAAAAAGCCACGAGCCCCCGAAAAACAGTTTGAGAGGGTTGTGACGTGGCTGTTCTGCTTCTCACTCACTGGTGACGGAATAACAGCGATCATGTAACAGGCGATAACTTCTTAGAGGTGATTCTATATTTAATCATTTCCTCCAGGTTGCAGAACGAGGGTCGAGCGTGAGCGCTCAACGTTTGGGTGATTTGATGTAATAGAGAGAAAGAACACCGCTCTTCTTGTCTCAAAACAGAATGCCCCATCACTCATTCCCCCACTGGACTCAATTTGTCAAATCCCACTGGGAAAAAAAAGTAGCCCGCACCGCACCCAGATGTGGCAGCGGAGCAGGAAACAGCCGGCTCCGCGACTCGCCGCTCACCTGCATTTCTGGCAATCAGCTCAAATGGAAATTCAAACAGCCTCCACGTGACCTCCGGGGTTTCAACGCCATGAATGCATAGCAGCGTGCCCGGGGCCCAACGCCGCGAGCACGGCCCGCTCCGACGGCTCCATCAGGGATGGATGGATGGTGTCTGGCAACGCGAGGCCGCGGGCGCTCTGCAGGGCCGGACGAGGCAAAGGGGACAAGGAAAGAAGTATTTATTCAATCGCAGCTTCGACCGTCCCGGCAGAGGCGCCGGTGCTCCATCGCACGCCAGTAACCGACCAGCTCGTGTCCATCCGTTTCCTCGCGTTGCCCCGCGCCTCAAACTCCAGGCAGAGACATCAGAGCTTTTTTCCATCATGTCTCCCTCAATGCAAACAGACTGCCTGACGACCAGAGCGGGGATTTGTAACCGATGTCGGGAGCAGGATTCATAGCGAGGGAGGCGGCGGCTGGCGGCGGACGGGCCGTGCGTGCGCATGGCTTGTGTCTGGAGACGGTGGCCGAGCGCGCCGACAGCAATCGCGGCGCATGTCAAACATTTAGTGAGACGCAAAAAAAAGAAGTAAAACCGTCCGGTTAAAAGCCATGCTCGTGTGGTGCA